>NW_024732094.1:0-10157 GCF_018991925.1 Homarus americanus
TGTTCAAGAGTTCAATAGTGTTCTCTGTGATGTTTAAGAGTTCATTAGTGTTGTTCATGGTGTTCAGGGGTTCATTAGTGTTCTTGATGTTCAGTAGTTCATTACTTCAGGTGTTCAAAGTTAGTGTTCTCTGTGGTGTTCAAGAATTCATTACAGTGTTCTTCAGGTGTCAAATGTGTCGTCACGATGATGACATTGCCGAAACAAAAGTGGATACATTATTTTTTCAGTTTTTTCTTGTTATTTTTGCCGTAGATGAAATCATTTGGCGAAAGAGTAATTTTTTCCCCAGAGTAAATCACCGTAGTCAAAAAATTAAATAAACATCCTCATATTTATTATTTTTTTTCATAAACATAAATATTTAAAATTTGTGTTACTTATTTACACATTAAGTTTGAAGAAATTATACCCTATTGTTTTAATTGTTCATGACTAGTGTATTAAATAGCTTAGAATACCTAACATTATACAATATAACATCACTAGGATTATTATAGTGTTCGGTGTTATGATGAAATAATTATAGGTCGTTATATAATCTACGTCTTTTGGTGTATCGTACTGACAAGTTTATGTAAAAAAAAAAAACACAGTTGATTTTATTTAATTGGTGTTTGTTTGTGTGCATGTCTGTGCCTTAACTGAGGTCTTCAAACACGTATAGTCTTGAGTAAGTCCATTTACTAGCTGGCAGGGTAAAAAAAATAAAATACTTCAGGAAAAATACAGATAATTTTCCCTGAACTGCGAGAGATAATTTTTTCCCTGTCACTAATATTATGATTTACTTTGCTTTATTTTCCTCTGTGCGTTGGTTTTTATTATATATATTGACACTTAAGACAATCTTCCTTACGTGAAACACTCTATTAACCTCGCTGACTGTTGCTGGGTCGCTGTAAGATAATGTTACCTGCAATTTACGTGAGACGGTCCCCAGGCCTGAGTCACCAACCCGAGAAGGTATCCGGAAGGTAATGAAAAGGCAGTGTTGGTATTTGTTATTTATTAAGGAAAACACCTGAAGACGCCATAATGGAATTGTCAGATGTTAAGACAAGTAAAATTAGGCCTCCATCCAGGTGCTGCAAGTTGTAAGATATTACCTGTTGACCTCATTAACAGGTACTTGGGCAGGTAACAACAAAGTGATCTCAGTTTTGATTATTTGTTCAGCAGAAGGAACAGATAATACATAGAACTATTTTTACTGGTCATGCATGATGAGTGCCATGAGTGCCGCCGCCCTCCTCCGTGTTGTGGCACTGTGGGCGGCCGGCCATGTCGTGACCCGGGACGTAAACAAGATGGCGGCGCCTGACCTCCTGTATCCCTAAATGGTCCTAAATGTTGACCTGACCAACAAAAGGAAAAATTAAACTGTTTAGAGTAACGTCTTGGCCAGTGACCCACCAGTGTGGTCTTGGCCAGTGATCTACCAGTGTGGTCTTGGCCAGTGATCCACCAGTGTGGTCTTGGCCAGTGATCCACCAGTGTGGTCTTGGCCAGTGATCCACCAATGTGGTCTTGGTCAGTGATCCACCAGTGTGGTCTTGGCCAGTGATCCACCAGTGAAGTCTTGGTTCATTACATGGATAAGTACATATACTATGAAAGGTTCCTAAAAAATAACAGTAATTACCGTAATGTAGCTGTACGTATTATTGATTACCTTAACGATCATCAACCTCTTGTTAGTAACTGTCACTGTACAAGGTTAACTGCCTGAAGCTATAAACACAACCACACGAAGCTAACGACATAACAACATTGACTAATTACTTCCAATACATCAACACACCTGGTCATCAGATATTACCAGGTGTTGCCTATGTTCCACAATACACCATCTACACCTATGAGTTACCTTATGTTCACCATCTTCTATTTGATGGGTCAATGTAAATAAAATAATCTTGTCGACCTAAGACACATATTCTTCAGAAGCTCCAGTACACAGACGCTCTCCAGAGTCAAGTGTAGACAAACAATATTAAGACACTTTCCTTATGGTGCCTGTCCTCGACCACAACAACATCATGACTACTTAACAACACATTACTCTTCAATACTCAGACCAAACTATTCCTTACCAATACTACCATCTACCATGTCTTAGTACGTATGCATGTAAAGGACGATTTTGTTTTCTTTTAAATTAAATAACTTACTTGAAAATGTTATGTGGTTACTGCCGCTTGGGTCACCTGTGGCTACCCGGACTCAGGTGATCGACCGAAATCGAGGCTTAAGAGACGAAAAAAAAAAAAAAAAAATCATAATTAAATACAGAAATGGACAAAATAAAACAGATCAAAAGTGAGAAACAATATATGTTTGTTGTCAATGGTAAAATAAATAATTGAAACCCTGCAACACATTATGCTTTCAATATCTTCCCAGGCGGCAGTACCTCCCTGTTTGATAGCTGCCTGCCACCTCCCTCTCCCATTTTGTTTTTTAATTGAAGGCAAAACATTGGAATGCTAACCTAAACTACCTAGCCTAACATAACATAACATAACATAACATAACATAACATAACATAACATAACATAACATAACATAACATAACATAATAACATAACATAACATAACATAACATAACATAACATAACATATGACTAATTGAATGACCTTACGTAATATCATGAAGTGTAGAATGAACAAGGAACGATCGAAAGAGTGAATGAAAAATAACAGACCTGCAAATAATAATAAGAATCCCGATAAGAAAATAGAAAAACATGACAACTCAAAAGATAAATCGACCTATAACTATTTTTATCACTAATGATCAATAATCTTCGTACAATAAACTACCACGACATCAAATCACTGTTTACATGACACAGAAACACACCTTTACCTGTATAACTAGATAGGCATACCCCCTTACTTTCCCATACTAATTCTCATATAAATTTATTCCCATCTCTTCCATAAAACAATCTATTTCTCTTAAAATTAGATTCAATATTTTCACTACGACAACCACGATGCAAAATAAACCGAGATTCAAATTATTAACACAGGTTTAACACCAGTCAGTGTGTTCAATAATAAATACTGATTAATTTCTTCTGTCACCAAAGTATTGTATCAGCCTGATGAATAAGGTTATTCCTGTGAGATTCCAGACTGTTTGTGTAGCCTGAAATACCATATGAAACCTTGTCAGAAGTATTCATTTTTCAGTATAAGGTTTAACACATTATACTGAGGTGAAGTGACAATGACGATAACATTATCTCAGAACCTATAATGAATCACAATAACATCTATGTCTACCATCAATAAGCTTACCATCCACTTAAGATAATCATTTCTTTGCACAGGTAAGTTATAATTACTTAGTTATTCTGTTTTGGCAAAAAATACCAATATGACAACAAGGAAATATAACCCATGGCTATATTATGTATCAATATGTGGCAATAACTGACTTTGTACCTTTTAGATGTGTATAATTTCATATGTATAGTGTTTAAATGAACATCTTTTTATACTAGGAAGACTTGAAGTATCATATTACACCATAATCACTGGTTGCTGCACCATACTGTGTAAGTCACTGTAAGAGTCACTAGAAGTCACTGTACCTGATATTTCTGAATAAAGGTGTAAATATTACCGATGGATATTGAAACTAATTATAACCCTCGAAAATTATAAGCCTAGTTCAACTGCTTAACACACACACACACACACACACACACATGTATTGATCAGAGGTCAGGAGTGCCGCCGCCGCCCTCCGTGTTGTGGCACTGTGGGCGGCCGGCCATGTCGTGACCCGAGACATCAACAAAATGGCGGTGCTTGACCCCCTGTATCCCCAAATGATCCGAAATAATGACCTGACCAGCAAAAGGAAGAATTAAAATCTCTAAAAGTAACATCTTAGTGTAGCCTTGATCATCACGTCGGTTCAAGATTAAAAAAAAAGTTAATGTATTTAGGAAGGAAAGCCAACAGGTAAATCATTAATGCCACAGGTAGGTAATAATCCTCATGACCATTACCTGTCTGTCTGTCTGTCTGTCTGTCTGTCTGTCTGTCTGTGTCTGTCTGTCTTGTCAGTACTGAAACTTTCTAAATCATAACATGGAAAAATTTTGCTTGATTTTCCCCCGTTTAAGTTATCTGGATCAAACCAACGCTTAACAGGGGTGAGAAACTGGGGGTAACCTTGTTCATATTACTGTCTTGATAAACTTTGACTGTCGGTATCATTTTATAGGTGTGTGTGTGTGTGTGTGTGTGTGTGTGTGTGTGGAAACAGGCCTGGAGTGCTGTGGAAGGTTGGCTTATAGAAATAATATCTACTTGACGCTAGGATCACAACTTGGGCAGACAACATGTGGTAAAGAACAGCTCAGTGTTACAGCCCAAGTTGGGTTATTGCTTCTGGTGATGACGAAGGTTATTGTTGTTACTCCAAGAGATTAATGAGCAGTTGTTTTTACTTCTCTAATTAGATCCAATCAATATTAAGGCGTGTTGTTTGAGATTAATATAATCTAGGACTCAGTGATGTCAAAAGAGTGTTCCGCAGTACCCCAGAGTTCCGCAAAGGGTTATCAAGTGTTCCGCTGGACTGCAATTTTTTGTTTACTAAAATTAGCCCACCCGGACACAGGTCACCGACCCATATCGGTGTTGGGGGTGGTGCACCATAAACAAATATAGAAATAGATAAAATATAGCATATCAAGTGTTAGAAACGATATATGTATGTTGTGTTGTCAACGGAAGAGAAACAATTGAAACCCTGCAATTGTGTGTAAATGAGGTAGAAAGTCAGATTAGCAACCTGGGACTTGGTCACATATTTTTTTATGTCATTTGTCAGCAGGGTCTACCATTAGACAACACATTATGCCTCCAATAGCAACGTCCAAATACCAACCTTTTGAATGTTTAGGAATTTTTTTTTATTCCTTCTTAAAATCAATTTGGGAACGGATTGCTCATCCAAACACTGCAGTGAATGTTCTTCAAATTTTCATGGCTTCTTGAACGAGAAGGACTTGACATTGGATAACAATAAAATAGGCTATAAAACAATTACGACATACCGTGTTTCCCCAAGGAGCCAGACCCTCTAACACAGCTGTATAACCCACAATGACTCACAAGCTGTAAATGATCAAAATATTCTAATAAAGGAAGAATTGCAACTCCCTGACATTTCACCAGACCTCACCGTCAAAACAACGTTGATAAGGACTCACTCTTACCTTTTACGACCAAGCTATTACGTCATTACCCAGATATTACTTTGATACTGAACCTTTGATATTAACAACCTCTCTGTGAGGCCCGAGTCACACGCTACATCGCTGCTATAAACAATTAACATACGTTTCGGGAAATCACTCGCTCCATCCTCAGAGCAGAACGTAAAGGGACAGAGTTGTTCAGTTACCTGTGAATATTCCTAATAATGAGATAAAGAAGTGAACATTGTTTTGATAACAAACAACAATATCAATAAATACAGAGTCGAGGCAAAAACAAAAGGCTGTTTGATTGTTTAAAAGAACAAGTATAAAATACGACATTTAAGTGTTAAGAAGCATTTTTTTTATTTCCTTGAAGCCACCAGTTAGGATCAGACAAGTTGGCGCCAGCAGCTGCTCCTCACTCCACTTCTCATGCAGGAACCTCTTAAATCTAGCCTTGTTAACAGACACACAGAAGACCTCGAGTGTCTGGAGCTCTGTATTGTTCACACACTCGGATGACTTGAGGCTTCGTTTACTGTACCGTCACAACAGACGTGCTGCAACACAACACATTTGTTTCGATTTTCAGGGCATTCACATGGCTGGCCTTTGTAGCAACAGCCCTCACAGACAGTCATCAACTAATGCTGCACGATCATTGACAATGAAGTTAACGAAATATAACTTCTTCCCCGCTAGCAGCAACCTCCATCACCCAAAGGAGAGCAGCAACTTCATCACTTCCTCCACAACACATATATGGTGGCTGTGGGATGATCTTAGTTTGACTCTATTAGTTCTGATGTATAGCGAGAGAGGACCTGTAGGCCGGGTTACTTCAGATCGATTAAATGATCTTATACTTCTGCCTATATACAAAGATCAGTATAGGGTTAGAGTTCTTGATGTGATATAGTTAATATTAATAATCTCTGGTGCTGCTGTTACTCACCTAACCTTCTCTGCCTCCCTTACCACTCGTGTTTGACCAGACTCATGGTGAGGATTTTTAGAGTTGATGAATAATTGATCTGAGTTCTGCAAAAAAACAACTTTAGTGTCAGATTTCGTGTCTCCCCAGTTTTTGCCGGCAGCAGCATTTAGTGGTGTACCATCTAGGCAGTTGTACTCTCTCGCTTAGTACGGTCGTTGTAAGTCAGGAGAGATTCCACTTACTGAGAACAACCATTGATTATATCACCTGGGAAAAACTACAACTGTGTTTCTCTGTATTTAAGCTGGTAAAATTTTACTTCTTTTCTATGTTATCACCTGAAGAAAAATACGACTATTCTTCTATATTTCAATTGGGAAAAAATATAGACTTTTTCAATATATTACCTTGAGCAAATAAGACTTTTCTCTATAAATAAGCTGGGGGAAAATAAGACTTCTTTTCTATATATAACTTGAAAAAATACCACCTTTTTGTATATATCAGAGACAAAAACATGACCAAATTTTCTATTTACTTTGAAAAAAAATTCCACACATCAAAGCCATTTTTTTCAGCTGCATAAATAAACACGTCCCTGTATGGTTAACATTATGATATAATTAGGGAATAATGTTGATAAATGACACACGACCACAAGTATACTGTACGTATGCTAGAGTTGTCATACAGTGTCCACAAATATCCAGGAATTATCTGTCAAGATTGTTAATTTTAAAATGGGTCAAACAATTTATGGAACCCCTGTAGAATGAGTGCCACCACCGTATAGTTGGTAAACATGTTGGCACTGTGGGCGGCCGGCCATGTCGTGACCCGAGACGTCAACAAGATGGCGGCGCCTAACCTCCTGTATCCCCAAATGGTCCTAAATGTTGACCTGACCAACAAAAGGAAGAATTAAACTTTTTAAAGTAAAGTCTTGACCAACACCTTAGCTCATGATCAGGAAAGTTCACTGTAACTAGGAAGGTTAGCCTCCAGGTACGCAAATTACCTTCTCAAACAAGTAATTACCTTCACTGCCATCAGCCTAGGTGACACAGGTATAAGATGACAACAATGAAACACTACAACTCGTGATGTCAAGGTCCTGGGGAAAATCTTCTCCACTACGTTGCCTTTATAGATAGATAGATAGATAGACAGATAGATAGATAAATAGATAGAGATAGATAGATAGATAGATAGATAGACTGACAGAGAGATTACTGTTCACTACAGATCACCAGACAAGAGAGTAACAATGGAGAGAGGATCGAGTTGACATAAACGCAACAAACATCAATCAATTAATCAATCAATCAATCAATCAATCAATCAATCAATCACTGAAGACATTATAAAAACTGGTGAACAGATTATTGGAAACAAAAATGACGAATATGGGTTAAGATCTTATGCTGTAAAGACTAAAGTAACGGTGGTCTCGAAAATGGTCATAAATCCTAAAATAAAATAAAAATATGGCAGGTAAGAGAAACAAGTAAAAACTGCGTATGTTTAAGAAGTAGCATTAACTCTGATGGTAGACGTATAGAAGACATAACAAGAATAGGTCAAGTAAAACCATTTAATAATCTAAAAGACCTAATTAACAGGAACATTAACTTCACCTTGAGAAAAGGTCTGCTGAAAGGCTATATATGGCCAGGACTGATGTATGGGTCAGAGCCGTGGACACTTTCAGCAGACACCAGGTTGTGGAGGCCTTTGATGTGTGGTGTTATAGGTGAATGTTAAGAATAAGCTACACGGACAGTAAACAAATTAACAAGTACTAAGATCAACAAAAACTTCAAGATAAATACTTAGTAATAAATCGTAACAAAGTGATTTTTTTTCCTAATTAAGTTTTAGCAGGAGAATTAATATGGCCGTCAAGATGTGAATAACACCTATGGTCCTCCTGTCAAGCTGTATGACACCCATGTTCCTCCTGTCAAGCTATATGACACCAATGTTCCTACTGTCAAATCTGTGCCATGTTCCTACCAGCACCCATATTCCTCCTTAAGCTGCACCATTTTTATGTTCCTCCTGTCAAGCTATACATTGCCATGTTCACACTGTAATATGTACACCCATGTTCCTACTGTCAGCTATATATGACACCCACATATTTCCCCTCTGTCCAAGCTGTATGACACCATGTTCACTCCTGTCAAGGTAAATCACCTATGTTCCTACTGTCAAGCCTTCTCACTGTTTCCCTGGGTCTCTTACCAAACTATATTTTATTTTCCCATGTTTCCCATGTTCCTACTGTCAAGCTATATGACACCTATGTTCCTACTGTCAAGCTATACGACACCCATGTTCCTACTGTCAAGCTATATGACACCCATGATCCTCCTGTTAAGCTGTATGACACCCATGTTCCTACTGTCAAGCTATATGACACCCATGTTCCTACTGTCAAGCTATACGACACCCTGTACCTCCTGTCAAGCAATATGACACCCACGTTCCAGCTGCCAAGTGATTAATTATGACACCTGTGTACCAGCCTCGACTCTGCCACACCTGCGACACAGAACCACTCGAGGGGATGATATTGGATTTCTCTATGACCATAAGAGTTTGTGGACTATTGTTCGTAATATTACCACATTGTCACGTCTTTTAACTCATCCTTCCACAAAAAATAGCACAGATTTACTTGCCGATTACTTACTAGCAGTACTGTATTTAAGAGACCTGAGATACAGAAATAGCCAGAGACAATTTACTAGTTATGGGATTTCATACGTGACACACACACACACACACACACACACACACACACACACACACACACACACACACGAAAACATACATAAAGATGATAAAAAATAGTAAGTCATGAATAACAATGTAATTATAAGTATGTTATAGTATAATTACACGTTATTACCGGTTATACAGGTGAAAAGTATATACCTCACAAAATGGCGGCGTGTCGGCCATCTTAAAGACTCCCCAGATGAGATACTGTCATCACAAGACTTATCAGGCCAAGACCGTGTAATTATTAGGAATGTTATGTAGAATCAATACCTCTCTTGTTTACCTGGATAATCAAGACGTTTTAGTTCAGGTGTAATTCTAGTTCAGGTGTAATTTTAGTTCAGGTGTAATTCAAGTTCAGGTGTAATTTTAGTTCAGGTGTAATTCAAGTTCAGGTGTAATTCTAGTTCAGGTGTAATTTTAGTTCAGGTGTAATTCTAGTTCAGGTGTAATTTTAGTTCAGGTGTAATTCTAGTTCAGGAGTAATTCTTAGGACTGTCAGTTCCCCAGACAGGACACGACAAGGCGAATCTTACAGAGATGTTGAAGGGGTTAGCAGAAGGAAACCCAAATAAATGTTTTCGAGACGTCACAGGTCACCAACACACGAGGACACAACAACACACGAGGACACAACAACACACGAGGACACAACAACACACGAGGACACAACAACACACGAGAACACAACAACACACGAGGACACAACAACACACGAGGACACAACAACACACGAGGACACAACAACAACATACATCACAGCCACACAGGTAAGGAACACAAAATGGCGGACCAGATGTAAACAAAATAGCATCGTGTGGATTCGATTTCTAAAGTACTAATCTCGAGTCGAAATCTAATCATGTTGGTGGCGGAGGAATACCAATGGATTTTTATGATTTAAGTGGTTCCACCACACCTCCTTCCTCCTCCCCACTCCCATGCACAGGACCGCCCTATCAAAACCACCTTCCATAACATCGATTCAGAGATAATTTAAGAACTTGTTTGTCCAGGTAATGAATAGTTGCTAGTGATAGGTGCTACTACCGTGTAAACTATCACAACTAGCAGTTTTGGTCAGGGGTTAAAGAGGTGATTTGAGTCTATAATAGCATAGTTTATAAGACAAAATACCAAGTGATGATTAACTAGAAATTTATTTACTCCTCAATGGAAAATAGTCGAATATATATAAC
>NW_024732095.1:0-4713 GCF_018991925.1 Homarus americanus
GAAGTTACGTATTGCTTCATATATATTTCATTAGCCCAATAAAGTACGTGATCTCTACATATAATCAACACCTCACCCCACCAGGATTCAAACCCACGATCTTATAATTGTGACCGTATACCTCTGGGCCACCAGGACAATAAAAGCAGTCCAAGTCTCTACTATATTTCATTAATAAAGTCGTCTAACGACTTCCATGGCTCCATGAACCACTAATGGGATCTCACCAAAAGCTTTTAGTGATCAGAGCAACGTTTTACCAAACCGCGCCGAAACACGAGGATCCATATATATTCATTAGCCCAATAAAGCACGGATTCCTTCATATAATCAACACCACCCCACCAGACTGAACCCACGATCTTCAATGCCAGACCGCTGACGCTACCCTGGGCCACCAGACACTAAAAGCAATCCTAGACTCGCTATATTTCACACAAAGCCTGTTCAACGAGCTTTATGGCGCCGTGAACCCAACGAGACCACCCTGCTTAGTGATCAGAGTAACGACCAAACGCGGCTTCGAAACACGAGATCCAATATATTTCATTAGCCCAATAAAGCACGCCACTTCTACATAAAATCAACACCACTCACCAGGATTTGAACCCACGATCTTATAACTCAGACCGGGGACGCCACCAGGCCACCACAGGAACACACAAAAGCAGTCCCAGACTCTGATATATTTCACACAAAGCCCGTTCAACCAGAATTAAGCACCGCTAACCCTAACGAGGACCAAACCGTACGCTAGGTGATCAGAGCAACACACTAAAATGCTTCAAAACACTAGATCCATATATATTTCATATTAGCCTAATAAAGCACCGACTTCTTCATATAATCAACACTCACCCCACCAGGATTCGAACCCACGATCTTCTAATCAGACCGGCCACCACAGGACACTAAAAGCATTCCTAGACTCTGCTATATTTCACACAAAGCCTGTTCAACGAAGCTTTTTTGGCGCTGTGAACCCACGACGACTCACCTGCGGCCGCCAGGGTGACGAGCAACGTTTTTACCAAATGCAAGCCGCCAAACACGAGGATCCATATATATTTCATTAGCCCAATAAAAGCACGCTGACTTGCTATGAATCAACACCACTCCACCAGGATTCAAACCCACGATCTATAATTGTGACCGGTATGCTACCTCTGGGCCACCAGGACAATAAAAGCAGTCCAAGTCTCTACTATATTTTCAGTTACCAGCTTCCGTTCATGACCTGATGTAATTCCATGAACCACTAATGGGGACTTCCGTGCCGCTTTTAGGTGATCAGCAACGTTTTACCAAAACCTGCTTCAGCCCATCACGAGGATCCATATATATTTATTAGCCCAATAAAGCACGCAGATTTACATATAATCAACACCTCATCCTACCCAGGATTTGAACTCCACGATCTTATAATCAGGACCTGGGAATGCTACCCTGGCCACTAGGACAATAAAAGCAGCCCTAGACTCTGCTATATTTCACACAAAGCCTTTTTCAACGAGCTTATGGCGCTGTGAACCACTATAGGGGACCACCCGTGTCAGCTTAGGTGATCAGAGCAACGTGTTTTAACAAATGCGGCTTCAAACACGAGGATCCATATATATATTCTATTAGCCCAATAAAGCACGCGCGCGACTTCTTCGTTATAATCAACACTCAATTCCCCACCAGATTTGAACCTACCATCTTATAATTGTGACCGAATGCTACCTCTGGGCCACTCATTAGGACACAAAAGCAGTCCCAGACTCTGCTATATTTCACACAAAGCCTGTTCAACGAAAGATTATATGCCGTGAACCTCTAATGGGACCACCTGGTGCTGCTTAGGTGATCAGAGCAATGTTTTACCAAATCCGCTTCGGAAACACCTAGGATCCATATATATTTCATTATCCCAATAAAGCACGAGACTTACATATAATCAACACCACCCCATCAGGATTTGGAACCCATGATCTATAACTGTGACCGGGGAACGTGCTCTTGAACCACCAGAAACTAAAAGCAGTCCTAGACTGTTGGCGGTATTCTCACACAAAGCCTGTTCAATCTAATCTATGGCCCATGACCACTAATGGGGACCACCAGCCGCTTTTAGGTGATCAGAGCAACGTTTACCAAAACCGGCTGAACACGAGGATCCACATATATTTCCTTATTAGCCCAATAAAGCACGCAGAGACTTCTACATATAATCAACACCTCACCTACCCAGGATTTGAACCCACGATCTATAATTGTGACCGGGGAATGCTACCTCTGGGCCAATACAGGGACAATAAAAGCAGTCCAGACTCTCAAGAGATATTTCATTACCAGCCTGTCTTAACGAGATTATGGCGCCGTGGAACTCTAATGGGGACCACCAAGCTGCTTAGGTGATCAGAGCAATGTTTTACCAAAATGCTTCAAACACGAGGATCCATATATATTTCATTATCCCAATAAAGCACGCTGATTCTCTACATAGCAATCAACACCTCACCCCACCAGGATTTGAACCCATGATCTTATAATTTGTGACCGGGGAACCGTGCCTTCTGAACCAACCAGAAACTAAAAAGCAGTCCTAGACTGTTATTATATTTCACACAAAGCCTGTTGAATGAGCTATGTTGCGAACTTTATTAAATCCAAAGAAAGCGCTTAGGTGATCAGAGCAACGTTTTACCAAAACCGGCTTCGAAACACGAGTATCCACATATATTTCATTAGCCCGATAAAGCATGCGGAGTTCTACATATAATCAACACCTCATCCCACAAGGATTTGAACCCACGATCTTATAATTGTGACCGGGAGACGCTACCTCTGGGTCACCAGGACATTAAAAGCAGTCCTAGACTCTACTATATTTCACACAAAGCCTGTTCAACGACCTTATGGCGCCATGAACCTCTAATGGGGACCACCCGTGCCGCTTAGGTGATCAGAGCAACGTTTTACCAAATGCGGCATCGAAACACGAAGATCCATATATATTTCATTAGCCCAATAAAGCACGCGGACTTCTTCATATAATCAACACCTCACCCCACCAGGATTTGAATCCACGATCTTATAATTGTGACCGGGGAACGCTACCTCTGGGCCACCAAGACAATAAAAGCAGTCCTAGACTCTGGTATATTTCACACAAAGCCTGTTCAACGAGCTTATGGCGCCGTGAACCTCTAATGGGGACCACCCGTGCCGCTTAGGTGATCAGAGCAACGTTTTACCAAATCCGGCTTCGAAACACGAGGATCCATATATATTTCATTAGCCCAATAAAGCACGCGGACTTCTACATAAAATCAACACCTCACCCCACCAGGATTCAATCCCAAAATCTTATAATTGTGACTAGGGAATGCTACCTGTGGACCACCAGGACAATAATAGCAGTCCTAGACTCTGCTATATTTCACACAAAGCCTGTTAAACGAGCTTATGGCGCCGAGAACCTCTAATGGGGACCACCCGTGCCGCTTAGGTGATCAGAGCAACGTTTTACCAAATGCGGCTTCGAAACACGAGGATCCATATATATTTCATTAGCCCAATAAACAAGCGGACTTCTACATAAAATCAACACCTCACCCCACCAGGATTTGAACCTACGATCTTCAAATCGGGTGATGAGGAACGATTACCCTTTGGGCCACCAGGACAATAAAAGCAGTCCGAGACTCTGATATTTCACACAAAGCCTGTTCAACGAGATTATGGCGCCGTGAACTCTAATAATTCACCCGTGTTGCTTTGGTGATTTCAGAGCACAAGTATCACAAATGCGGCCGAAACACGTGGGATTCATATATATATTTACGTCCCATAAAGCACGCGGACTTTGCGATATAATCAACACCTCACCCCACCAGGATTTGAACCCACGATCTTATAATTGTGACCGGGGGACGCTACCTCTGGGCCACCAGGACACTAAAAGAAGTCCTAGACTCTGTTATATTTCACACAAAGCCTGTTCAACGACCTTATGGCGCCATGAACCTCTAATGGGGACCACCCGTGCCGCTTAGTTGATCAGAGTAACGTTTAACGAAATGCGGCTACGAAACACGAGGATCCAAATATATTTCTTTAGCCCAATAAAGCACGCGGACTTCTACATGAAATCAACACCTCACCCCACCAGGATTCAAACCCAAAATCTTATAATTGACATCAACGCTACCTTAAACAACCATGACACTAAAACAATTCCCAGACTTACATTACACAAACTAACGTACTATGGCACCTGAACTCTACTGGGGGACCACCAGTGCTGCTTAGGGTGATATGAGCTAACGCTTTTTACCAAATCCTGCTTGGAAACACGTGAGGCTCCATATATATTTTATTAGCCCAATAGCACGGATTCTAAGCATAAAATCAACACTCACCCCACCAGGATTCAATCCCAAAAATCTTATGATTGTGATTAGGGAATGCTGAGACTGCTCAGACACTAAAAGCAGCTCGAGACTCTGTTATTTCACACAAAGCCTGTTCAACGAAGCTATGCCGCGAACCTCTAATGGAGACTACACGTGCCCATGGTGACCAGAGCAACGTTTACCAAACTGCCATGAAGCACGTGATCCAAATATATTTCTTTAGCCCAATAAAGCACGACTTCTACATAAATCAACACCACCCACCAGGATTCAAACCCAAAATCTTATAATTGTGACCAGGGAATGCCACCAG
>NW_024732096.1:0-19087 GCF_018991925.1 Homarus americanus
ATATATTTGTATTGAGAATGAGTGTAAGTTTTATTGGTTAGGTAATAAATGGTTTTTTCAGGTTGTTGTTGTTGTTGTTGGAGGTGGAAGGAGCCGGTATTTTTTTGAGGTAGACTAGGGGAATAGTGAGGGTAAGTGACGTTGAAGTTTGTAAAAGAGTTGTTAAATTTTCAATTGATTTTTGGTCTTGTGCCGTAGAGCAATAGAAATGTTAAAAGTGGACATTAAAATAAATGATTGTGGCTTGAGTTTGGTAATGTTAAGTTTAAAATGTTGAATTTTGTGCCTCGGCTGTAGATTAAAGAAAATGTAAATGAGTTTTGATAAGTTGAGTTTATTATATAGTAGTGAGAAAGATTTGATAAATGGATAACGAATGACCTTTTTTTTCTTCAGGTTGGGGTCTGGTGGTGGTCCTCGGTTCTCTAGTGCACCCAAAAGTGCCTAGAGATGGGCACGGGGAGACATAAGTGAGGTGTATAAACCTGTGAAAGGGCACTACTTAGTCGAGGAACCGTACCCATAGCTGACTGACGCCCGCCTCACAAGGGGTCACAGCCGAAGTGGGGGTGCCGGCGGTAGAGCGGTACCGCTCTCGCCTCGCAAGCGGGACGTCTCGGGTTCGATTCCCGGGCCGGTGGAAAGTGGGTTGGACACACTTCCTAGACCCCCTGTGTCCCTGTTGACCTAGCAGTAAAGTAGGTACCAGTTGTAAATCGAAAGTTGCGAATTCGTATCTGGGTAAAAGTCGTCGGAGCTAGCCGACAAAATGTTAAAGACTGGAGGGTTGTATGCCCTTGACATAAAATGCTATGATCCTTTAGGCAAGCACAAAGTTGGCATGCTGCCTAGTTGGGCGGTGTAGGCGCTTGTGCCCTTCACCTTGCATGGGAATAAGGGGAGGGGGGATGCCCCTCCCATTCTCCAAAAGTGTGATAATGAGAAATCGAAAAATGTTAGAGTAGAATATAGTGTTGTGTTGACTGTATCGACTAACCAAGAGGAAGTATGGTCGCCATCCAGAGGTGGGGGAGAAGTCGATGTTGGAAAGGAGCCAAGTGTTGTAACCAGTCGCCGTGTGCAGCATGTGCTAAAAGGTAATGTATACTGTTGAAGGTGGGGTGTGTTTGATATGAAAATGAAGAGGGACTTTGGTCGTGGTTATTGATGTGGTAATTGTTTTGTACAGGAGTTGTTGCAGTCCAGAAGACGTGATTGGTGTGTGATAATCCAGAGGGACATTAATGCTCGACTGAATTTTGGAAATGAGAGGCAGTAAATGTGTAAGTATTGTTTATTGAAGTTGTACGTATACTTTGTTATAATTTGAAGAGTAGAGCATTTGTAACATTGACGTATTTGTTTTCATGTTGGTGGTGGAGGAATATGGGCGAATTGTGGAGAGGAGCGCGTCGACACTGGATACGGTGATGTGAAATTGTGCAATGTATTATTTGAAGGTGAGTTGTTATTGTATTTGAAAGTTGTAGGTAAAGTTTGTTATAAGAGGCAAGTGATATAGGAGTTTTTTCGGGTAGCAGTACCCAGTGATGTTTAAAGTTGGGAGAAATAAGCATGGTGCATTATGGAGGTTGTGTGAAAGGTTTCTGTTTTTCAGGTTTGAGGATGGAGTGGTGGACTACTACATGTATGGGGCTGTGCAATGGACTGTGTTGAGGAGAAGAAGCAGCAGCAGCAGGGGCGGCGGCGGTAGCAGCAGTTGTTTAAGATAAGTAGTGTGGTGTGGTGCATCGTGAATTGTTTGTGATAGTTTAGGGTCATAGTGAATTTAGTTGTAAGAAATTGAGTAGAATGTAATTGTTGGAAGACGTGTATAGTGATGTAAATTGTAGGTTAGTTTTGGATTAGTATATGTGGAGAATGGATGTAGCAGGTAATAGAAATGTTGGGACTAGTGTAGAGGCATAATTGGTGAGTGGCGTTGGAGCGGTTTAGGGCGTGAAAGGTTTATGAATTGTTGTGGGGGAACTAATGTGTTGATGTGTTTGTTTTTTTAGGCCGGATTGGAGTGGTAAGCGGCAGTGATGGTGGAAGAGCCAGTGGTTATTCGGCGACGGAGATGGGAGCGAAAGGGTAAGGAGCCGATTGTTTGTGTTAAAGAGGAAGCGTTTGTTTGAATTTGGTTAAGATGAAAGGTGAATTTGTTGTGGGTATGTATTGTAATTGTATAGAAGTTAGTTGGTAGCAGGCTAGTATTGTTGTTACACACTGGAGGCTGTGTAATGATTGGTACTAGCCTTGGTGAATGGTTTGTAGTAGAGTATGTGTATGTTGGTATTTGTAGCGGTTTAAAAGGAAGCAATTTGGTTTTGGTAGATATGTCTAAGAGAGTGGATGCATGAACACTTTTTGGAATGGTGTTTATTATGGATGTTTTTTTTTCAGTGGAGCGAGTGGTGTAGGGTATGTTCCTCGTGGTAAGAGTAAGGAAGGAGACGACCAAGTATTGTGCATTTACCTCGGCGGTTACGAAGAAAGGAAGAGGCACGTCGACGACGGAGCCGGGAATAACCGCGGAGGTTGCTCCATACCAAGAGATAGTGTTTTTGTGGGTGAATTATTTGAGCAATGATAGTTTGCCCAGAAGTGTGGCCGTGAAGTGTATATTGTAGGTAGTATAAGAAGAGCACCATGAAGAGTTTCCCGAGTGACGAAGCCGACGGGTGGACTGCATTTGATAGAAAAGGCCATTACGAGTTGACCTCCATTGTTGTGTTTTGTCGGTTTCAGATTGAAGCGACGGGGCGAAGTCAAGTCGCTGTAAGGAGCCGAGAAGATGATGTCCTGTTAAAGTATAGCCGTCGTCCCTGTGACTGGAGCCGAGAAGAAGGCGTCCGGTGAACGTATAGCCGTCGTCCCATTGACTGGGGTGTATGGAGCCGAGAAGATGGTGTCCAGTGAATGTATAGGTGTCTGTGACTGGAGCTGAGAAGATGTCCCATGAACTTCTAGCCGTTGTCCTTGTGACCGGGGTGTATGGTGTCCAGTGAATGTATAGCTGTCGTCTCTGTGACTGGAGCCGAGAAGATGTCCCGTGAACTTCTAGCCGTCGTCCCTGTGACTGGAGCCGAGAAGATGTCCCGTGAACTTCTAGCCGTCGTCCCTGTGACTGGAGCCGAGAAGATGGTGTACAGTGAATGTATAGCTGTTGTCCCAGAGAAGATGTCCTGTGTTCCAGTGACCGGGGTGTATGGAGCCGAGAGGATGATGTCCTGTGAAGGTATAGGTGTCGTGACTGGAGCCGAGAAGATGTCCTGTGAACCTAATAGCCGTGGTACCAGTGAGGGGAGAAGATGATGTCCTGTGAACGTATAGCCGTCGTCCCATTGACCGGGGTGTATGGAGCCGAGAAGCTGGTGTCCAGTGAACTTCTAGCCGTTGTCCTGGGTGTATGGAGCCGAGAAGATGATGTTCTGTGAATGCATAGGTGTTGTCCCTATGAAGATGATGTACTGTACTGTATTATATTGCTAAGTGTATAGAATATATGTATTTGAGTTGAATTTTGTGTTTTCTTTATTGCCTGATGTGCATTTTGAGTGACACATAAGGTAGAAGATGACGACGACAAGTGATTAGGCACCAGAAGAAGTGGAGCGACATGAGAAGATGAAGGTAATGTGTGAAGAATTGAGATTAGTTAATGTAATATGATTATATGTAAAGTAAAGTAAAGATGTTGAAATGCATCATTGAGTTTAGTTGATGTAATATGATTATATGTAAAGTAAAGTAAAGATGTTGAAACGCATCATTGATGTAATATGATTATATGTAAAGTAAAGTAAAGATGTTGAAATGCATTGAGATTAGTTGATGTAATATGATAAGTAAAGCATCATTGAGATTAGTTAATGTGTTGAATAATTTGACTTGTAATGCTGTTTTTGTTTCTCCCTTTTCTGACAGGTACACGGGAACACATGTGGTGTTGTTTAGAGTGTTTATTGAGCAACAAAGGTGATTTTTCAACTGAGAGAGAGTAGTTATTCCTCATTGGTTGTGAGTTGGTGTTTTGATGTTTGTTTGCAAACAAAAGCTCGGACATTGTCGATCTATCACACGACTAGTCCATAGACACGATATCTGTGTCGAGAGAGCTTTATGACTAAACCTATTGACAATATGGTTAAAGTCAGTTTGCAAACAAAACATTAAAATACTAACTTAAAACTAATTTGGAATAACTACTTTCTTTCAGTTGAAAAATCACCTTTGTTGCTCAATAAACACTCTAAAATAACTTATATAATAAAAAACGGGCTGCCAGAACCTATCTTAAAAAGATAGCGACTTTGAAAAAAATCCCGTTTTCTGTTCAACTTAAGAAAATGGGAAACCATCAAAGAAAATGGGAAATTTCTCTGGCTCCAAAACTACCGTTTTCTACAACATCATGCTTTGCTTCTCCAAATCCAATATGGCTGTATGTTAACTTAGGAAAAATAAAGACATTGATTATATACTTTCTTTTATTATGCTCAAAATATTTCTATGTCCACATACATGAAAAATATACAGTCCACAAATAATGAAAAAATTTCTAAGTCCACAACACAGCAAAAACAACTAAGTCCACACACCAACTAAGTCCACACAACTATGTCCACAAAAACGAAAAATTTACTAAGTCCACACAACAAAAAAATACTAAGTCCACAACACATGAAAAAAATACTAAGTCCACACAACAAAAAAATACTAAGTCCACAACACATGAAAAAAATACTAAGTCCACACAACAAAAAATTACTAAGTCCACACAACAAAAAAATACTAAGTCCACAACACATGAAAAAAAACTAAGTCCACAACATGAAAATTTTTCTATGTCCACAAAAAACGAAAAATTTACTAAGTCCACACAACCAAAAACATACTTAGTCAACACCACAAAAAATACTAAGTCCACACACCATGAAAAATTTTCTAAGTCCACAAAGGATGAAAATTTTTCTAAGTCCACAACATGACAATTATTCTATGTCCACAAACAACGAAAAATTTTCTAAGTCCACAACACAGGAAAAAAAACGAAGTCCACACAACAACAAAAAAATACTAAGTCCACACACCATGAAAATTTTCTAAGTCCACACAACATGAAAATTTTCTAAGTCCATAAAGGATAAAAAAATTTTCCAAGTCCACAAACATAAATTAGTCCAATTCCACAAGAGGAAAAAAAACTAAGTCCACAAACAAAGACAATATTTCAAAGCACAAAATATGAAAAATATACCAAGTCCACACACATTGAAAATTATTACAAGTCCACAGGATAAAATAATACTAACTCCACAACATATGAAAATTTTTCTAATTCCACAAACAATGACAATATTTCCAAATACAAAAACAAACAATAAAATAATACAAAGTCCACAAACATCAAAAATATAATAAGTCCACAATCGATGACAATTATTCAAAGTCCACATACATTAAAAGTTATTCTAAGTCCACAAACATTGAAAATTATTACAAGTCCACACAAGTTCAAATAATACTAACTCCACAACATATGAACATTTATCTAAGTCCACAAACAATGAAAAATTTTACAAGTCCACACACGATACAAAATTATTCCCGGTCCACGGACGTAATACATTAATACGGAGCCACAGACGATAAAACATTTTCTATATCCACAAAATATTCAAAGTCCACAAACGATAAAATAATAACAAGTCCACAAACATACCAACTACACATACACAAAGGCTAAAATAATACTAACTCCACAAACATCATAAATTATTCCAAGTCCACATACATTAACAATTATTACAAGTCCACAGAGGATACAAATTATTCTAAGTCCACACAACATGACAAAAATACTCAGTCTACATTGACAATTATTCAAAGTCCACAAACGATAAAATAATAACAAGTCCAAATACATATTAATTATTCAAAGTCCACACAGGATCAATTAATACTAAGTCCACAAAGGATATTCAAAGTCCACATAAATTGAACATTATTCCAAGTACACAAACAATAAATTATTCAAACTCCACAAAATATTCAAAGTCCACACAACATAACAAAATATTCAAATATCCACAAACATCATTAATTATTCAGTCCACATAAATTGAACATTATTCCAAGTACACAAACAATAAATTATTCAAACTCCACAAAATATTCAAAGTCCACACAAATTGATCATTATTCCAAGTACACAAACAATAAATTATTCAAAGTCCACACAAATTGACAATTATTCAAAATACACAAACAATGAGACATTTTCAAAGGATAACAATTATTCCAATTCCACACAAAATACACAATTATTCAAAGACCACAAACATCATCAATTATTCAAAGTCCACACGGGATAAAAAATTAGTCCGATTCCACCGGCGTAATACGTTATTCCGAGTTCGCGTGCGTCGATAATTATTGCCGGTCCTCGGACCCGACGCATAAATTTCCCGGTCCACAAAAGGCAAAACAAATTCAAAGTCGACAAACATTATCAATTATTCAAAGTCCACAAAGGTTAACAATTTCAAGTCCACAAACAACTACAGGTTGTAACTCTCTAGTCCGGCATTCTGTGCTCCGCAAACTCCCGTGGTCCAAAACAATTTTAGTTTCTCCAACAGGTACATAGGCAGTTTTTTTTTTTTTTTCTTGGAAATTATCATTATTATAGCAGGAGTATTAAATTGTGGGTCAGTGACTTATGCCCAGGTGGGCTAATCCCCTACAAAAAAAAACCCCCAGGAAATTAAGGTTTGTTTACATCCAGCACTTCAGCTGCTCTCTCTCTCTCTTTGTCTATAGAGTACAACATTTAACCCTTCAGCAATAAATAAGTGTTGCTTTCATATTCTTATGTAGAGTAATGACGATATCTTTTCACATGTGCGCACTCACTTTTTTTTTTACCATTAATGGTTAACTACTTATATTGTTCCATTTTTTAACATTAAATAACATTACACGTACTTCAAACGAGCATATTAATTTTTTTACATTAATTTTACTGCAGCTAAAATCAGGGTCTTATTTTCTTCAGTTTTATATGTACAACCAATCGGTCACTGGTTTTGTGACCTTTAACGTAAACGATGCCGGCAGCCGTCTCGTCTCCTCCGATATTCCACGTATTATTAATAAATTATATTGTTAATTTTGCACACACAAACATTAATTCAATAAAAACAAATTCACAAACATCAATTAAAATATATATGAACAGTAAATAAGTGTTGCTTTCATATTCTTACATAAAGTAATGACAATATCTTTTCGCGTGTTCGCATCCCCACTTACACGCGCGATCTCTTTTTGTCTTTACCGTTATCGTTAGCTACTTCTATTGTTCCATTTATTAACAATAAATAACATTACTTAAAACAACCATAGTAATTTTACTACAGCTACAGCCAAGGTCTTATTTTCTTCTGAGTCACTGGTTTTGCAATCGACAAAAACAACGCCCTTGTCATTTCCTCGTGTGTTTTCGTATTCTACGTATTATTAATGAATTGTATTGCTCATTTTGCACACATAAACAGTAATTCAATAAAAAAGACATTCAGTAATAAACAATAATGAATCTCTTCTACACGAGAGAAATGACGCTCTTTACGCGATTGTGCCCGTCGTCTGCACGTTGCCGGGCCGTTCGGACCCGTCGAAATTCCGGTTTCCGCCGTCAAAATTTTTATTTATTAATTTTTTTAGCGTGTTCCAATAAAATACGTTAAGAATTAAAAACTCTCGAAATTTGACGAGCTACTATACGACATTTAACCCTTCAATATGTCTTCAAAGAGGCCGTGATGCAGAAAAAGTGGTGCTAGTGCTTCCAAGCATTAGCACAAGTCACTATCTATCCAGGAAAAGGGTGAATTTCCATGGTCCGGCACCGGTCCGATCCCGAGGTTGCCCGACTAGAGAGGTACGACCTGTACGACATTTCGGTCCACAAACATGAAAAATATACAAAATCCACAAAATATCTCACTTATTCAAAGTTCACATACATGCAACACATTTTCCAAATCCACAAACCAAAATAGATTCAAACTGCACAAATGACTATACTATAATCAAACAACAACAACAAGTCAAAACATTTTTCAAACTACAAATAACTTCAATCAATTACAAACAAACATATACAAGTCTACAAATATTCAAAGTCTACACCTAACTCGACTACAATAAAACGGACGCGACGAATTGCACGTCAAACTGTATTGCGAGTCCGCGCTTAACTTCCGTCGATTCGAAGAGGACCGATCCGCGGACGATTGACTTTCGTCGACGACGCCACATTTTTTACGACTCGCGAACGGATCTATAACGACAAAAAATAACTCCGCGACTCCCCCGATTTATTGCGGCCGTTCCGGTCGATTCCGACGACGCGAAACTCCCGACAAAATATTCCCGGTGCGCAATTAACACCCTTCAAATTAAAACCAATAACTATTCCACAATAAACAATTTCATCCTCATCAATTTCACAAGTCCACAACATTAACTTACACTCTTCGACTATTTCCCGATATATAACTGCCCAAACCCGACGCGACCGCGTATTCAAACTACAGACGGTACGTGCATTCTCGTCCTCGATGACAGTTACTTTCCAAATCTAAATAGAACTCCTCCTCTTCTTAACAACAAAATTTAGTCAAATATCAACACAATATATCTAATTCACACTCACAACATATATATAACAACAAATAAATACAATCCAACATACACACAGCAGCAGTAATACAACCACAAATTCAATCGCTAACAACAAACGTATACAGGGACACAAAAACAACCAACAAAGGGAAAGAAAGCAACAAACAAATGGGAGTAACAACAGGATCAAGAGCAATGGGAGGGTGACAAACAACAAGGGAATCACAATCAAACAGAGGACGAGAAGGAACAGAGGGTGAACAAGCAAAACAATAAACAAGGAAACGAGGAAGACATAAGGCGAAGAGGAGGAGTAAAAGAAGGAAACAGGAAGAAGAAGAAGAAGAGGACGGACAGAAGCAGGTAGGGGGGAGAAGCCGCACGACAAACACAGAAACGAGGAACGCGTCAAAAAAGGAGGAGGAGGAGGACGGGGAGGCAGAGGGAAAAGACAAAAAAGGGAGGGCTTACAAATTAAACATTGTGCTCGTATTCCTTCCCCTACTCGTCCAACAAATTTTATTATTATACAAACGCCTTCACAATAAACACCTTAACACGAGTGGAGCAACACGGAGTACGGGTGAACGAGTATAAATTCATCCCAAAAATATATTACTGCTGCATCACGTATTTCCTTACCGGTAGATGTCGCTGTCTCAAAATAGGTACCCACGCGCATTCCACGACTGCCCGCTCTCAAACGCACTGCCACAATTACGTAAAACTAATACACCTGTCGAACCTTCCCGCCATTTCAAACACGCAACTCTCGGTTCAATCTACTTCCAAATCATTCTTTACGCATCTCGCGGGTATACTTCCGTAACTACTGCCGTACTTCCCCGCGGTACCTCGGAGACTTTCTTTTGTGCGCCGCCTCGTCTCCGTCGGTCCTCTTTCCCGTCCCGTAAACGGACCCCGATCGACCGTCGTCCGTATCCGCGCGCGCCCGCACCCGCCGCTTTACGTACGACCCTTTCCTAAACCGCCATTTACTAAATTCGTCGTCGCCCGTCCCGCATCGAAAGGTTATTGCGATCGTCGCTTCCGCCGATTTCCCCGCAATTCCTCTGCCGCGCGACTTCTTCAAAATCCCCGTCGCATCCGTTTCTCACAATTACGCCGACTCGGCACTGGCGCGTCAATTCCTTTAATACCCTACAAAATATATCATTCGTTGTCCCCCATCACCATCCTTATCACCTTTTACTTTATATCTTCACTAATATATAACTACTCTCTCTGTCCTAAAAAACCCACCAAATAGTCATCATTTCTCCATTCTTATCGGTTACCTCGACAACGCCATCCGTGTCGTGACGTTCTACGATCGTAATCTTCTCCCAAAATTAGTGCAAACACCTAGTGATCACAAGCAACATCTTCAATAAATTCATTCTCGACATGTATCGACTTCCTCCGGCTTCGCAGAGTCGGTGTCTAAAAACAATACTACAAACATTATAACAATCGTTAAAAATGACACGTGCATTCGTTTGACACATAAAATCGTCTTTAAACCAATCACACCGGCCCGACGACATCGATGCGCGTCTCCTTCTGCGTCGACGAGTGTCTTCCCGCACTCGGGAGCGTGGCGTTCTTCCCGTGTTCCGGAGCATCTTCCTCGCGCGTCGACCGGCGTCTTCGTCCGCAGTCGACGAGCGTCTTCGTCCTCGGTTCCCGAATGTCTTCGTCCGGACCGCTCTCGCGCGCCGACTGTACGAGCCGTCTCCGACTCGTATCGGCGCGCTCCTCCGCAACTGAAACGGACAAATTACCGTCAAAATATATCGACAATTATCTACTATTACAAATTATACTAATTCCCAAACAAACTTCATCTAAGTTCATTCTTTCTACAGTATACCTATACACACTCACCCCACACAAACATTGCCAACTAAAACACACAGGCATACCCACTGCAATACTCGACTACCCCGCAATTACGTCCCGCACAAATTACTCGTGCCGTACGCGGGCGCCGACGTCGCGCTCTGCCGTATCTCCGTAAATACCCGCGACCCCGTCGCCCGATACGGAATCGGACTCGACGCTCCTCCGCCCGTCTGTGCGGTGTGCCGTCGCTTTGCCGCCGATGCCGAACGTCGCCGCCGCCTCGAATACTTAACGATTATCAAAAACATACGATATACCTATACTGTACATAACATAATATTAATTGTACATATTCGTACCATTCCCAAGAACTCGAGAAATCTATAACACGATTGGGAAAGTCCACTCGATCCGGACCGGTGTACTTTACGACCGAATGTACTTCGTGCTCTCGAGGTCGTGCCGTTTACGTCTGCGAACGTCTATCGAACGTAACTTCCGCAGATGTCGCGTAAAAATACGCGACGACGAAGATCCGGTACGAGGATAAACGCGTTGGCGGTGAACCAAAAACTATACGGCGAGTTCTGCCATAACGCGTGTTTTGACGACGCGATTTATGAATCGAGGAACGATATTTGTAAAACGCGAACTCGTTTGCTCCGACGCGATTCCACTCGAACGGTTGTTACGGCTTCGGCTCGCGTTCGACGTCGCGTGTTCAATTGAGTTATGTGTTTTGTTTGTGAACAATAGCAGAAATAATGTATGTAATATTTATGTATACAGTATACCTATATATTATAAGTAAATTGTAACATTTTAAATAAAAGAGACAATCAAATTACATAGCGTTTTAGACCCGCGCTCTCTTTACATCACACGCGGTGTTTACGGTTCGCGTTCGACATCGCATATTCAATTGATTTATGTGTTTTGTTTGTGAAGAAATGCAGAAATAATTTATGTAATATTTACGTATACAGTAAACCACTCACAAGGTCCTACAGTGACAAGAAAGAGAAAGTGACCTCGACTGTGACCGTCCGTGCCTATTTTTAGCCGTCCTTGTGTTCGGAGGTGGTCGGTAATGCATATCTGTATATTTACTGATCATAATACTTATCTCCTATAAATAATTCATTTGAAATTTATTTTTTTGCAAAGAATATTCGGTAAATAACTGCATTAATTCTTGAAACTACCTACATTGGTAAATTTAGGACATAAATGATGAACAGAAGTCACGTCACGGATTCGGAGTTTGGTCCTTAACGATCGCCATAAATGTACATTACCGGGTATAATGGTAGCCTCCCTTTTTCGAGAAAAAAGTATATAAATTAAAGAAAATACTTGCACCATATTTAATATATTGCAGTATATTATAAATAAACAAATAAATTCAAATTCCCTTATCATCCTGTGTTATATACAGAAATACTCGAGTCCCTGAGCGAGTACACAAAAAGAAAACGGAGGACTAGGACATCCCGGACTGGATAGAGAACGGACATCTCTACTGGGGGACTCGAACGTTTCTCGTGTTTTGTGGGCGCTGTAGCATAATATGAATATGTAAATTGTAAAAATTTAAATAAGAGAGAAAAACTAAATACGTAACGTTTAAAGTGTTAAAGTGTACTGTACAGTGTTGTGGCTTGGCTCAATGTTTACAATTCACGTTCGACATAACTCGTTCAATTGATTTGTGTGTTTTGTTTGTGAAGAAATACCTGTACAGTATATGTAAATTGTAAACTTTTAAATAAGAGAGAAAAACAAAATAAGTAGCGTTTAAAGTGTACTGTACATTGTGGCTTGGCGCGGGGTTATGCAGTGTTTACAGTTCGCGTTCGACATCGCACGTTCAATTGATTTGTGTGTTTTGTTTGTGAAGAATTGCAAAAATAATTTGTGTAATATATATGTATACATTATACCTCTACAGTATATATAAAATGTAAAATTTTCAATAAGAGAAAAACAAAATACATAGCGTTTTAGACCCGCGCGCTCTGTTTACTCCCCACTTTGTTTGAAACGCGTGTGAAGTTTTTAAGTGTCCTCGGTGATTTCCGATTACTTTTTCTCCAATTTTGTGACTATGGAAAAGAAGAATATCTCTGGGAAGCACTCTGGTGATCGCATTTCCGGTGGTGATCGTAAAAGAGAGGCTATGACGCTTGAAGAAAAGCTTGATGTTTCATGACTCCTCAGCCTCAACATCAACCTTCTCCCCCATCAAGTTATATTCATATTTTTTCAAGGTAAAGTGTAACATTTGCTGTATGATTTCATTATTAGATATGAATGTAACATTTATTTACACTGTGCTATCCTTTGTTAGCACAAAGGATAGCACCTAACCCCATTTTCTCCATAAGCCCTGTCATTTCTATTACACGAATTTCTACGACACGACGTTTTACAAGAACACGACTATCGCGTTATAGCAGAACTACCTGTACTCGAAAGGAAATATCTCGTATGCATCCGCGTAAACTCGATACGCCTCGTCTCCTCGGGACGTGTACGGCGATGAGGATAATCTTACGTCTGCGTTCAAATGGTGCAATGTGTCCGAGGAGGATCCCTAATTACACTTTTAAGGGAAGTGGATATACCCACGCCACGAACTTTCGGCTTCCGTTCCGAGGGATCGTCCCGTGTCCCCGCCTCCGGCGTGCCGCGTTCCTCTTATGACCCGCAGTGTGCATACAATAACGCCTACTTGCAATACAGTATAAAACATAGGACATAAATACATATACCTCATCCTCCATTACAAGCTACTACATTCTTAACCCTTACACCCGAGGTGACAGTTCCACGACGTCCATCTACTCTCCCCTTTTTTGAGGTGGGAGAATTCATCTTGTTTCTCAATTTATCCCAATAGAAAGGGAAGGGGGAAGTGCCAGCAGCACCCTAACCCTTGGCTTATGGGTTAATCTCCCATTTTGTAATAATGCTTTTCATATTGTATCCAACACTTTTACACCAGATATGAGACCTTCAATTCTATATCTCTATGCTAAGTTAAGTACTCTCATTATAACGCTTGTAATGTCCGTCCCTCTTCCGTCTACGCATTTTCAATGGCACCCGAGTCTTATCGTCGGTCGCATTTTCGTCTCTCCCTCGTTATCTTTACGTTCTACTCTTTTACTCGTAAATTCCCGTCTTATTTCCTCTCGGTAACAGGTCAAAACTTTCTTCGATATTTCGTCGACGACTGCGACGCGACCCCCGCCGATAGTGATTCGCGGTCGGGTCGACGACGCGCCGTTTAATAAATTCTCGTCTCCCTTTAAAACCTTCGACTTACTCTCCGCAATTCCTGCGGAGACGCCGAGGCACGCCACATACGCATTCCTATTCTTCAAACAACCATTAAGTAAATACAGTACACTGCGATATAAACATTACAATGCGGCGTCGTCCGAGATTCTTACCGGCGACTCCCGCGGTTCGAGCGGCGTCCTCGGCCGGGGTCCGTCGAGTCGCCGGTCCGCACAAAAATGACGTTTCTGACTCCTGTCGGGTGACTGCAAATGAAAAATTAGAGTTAAAAAATATACATAGTCAATTAGGCATGCAAATTATACATGAACCCTTGACAACTAACCCAAATATCTGAGTACATTCTCTAAAGACCTGGATACATTTGCCAAACATACACTTTCCATTGGAAAATCTTACATACTTAGGCAGGTATTAGGCAGCTACCAAACCGGGAGATTCCACCTCCGCGGAAAATATTGGAAGCGTAATGTGTCGTCTGCGGTACTTCTCGCTGCTACGTGGCATCCCTAAAATTGTGACCGAGTCCCGGGTCGCTCGTCTGACTTTCTGCCTCCTTAGCACGCAATTGCGGGGTCTCAATTGTTTCTCTTACTATTGACAACACAACATAAATATATTGTTCCTCACTTTTGATTTTGTATTTCTTAAAGGTTCTTTAGTATTATTGTTACATATAAACTAGGTTACCCCATATTTATGTGAATACATTTTATTTCGCTTGTGGAATAAAGCGCCACTTTCAATGCGCACGTTAGTTTTTTTTTTTTTTTTACGGACGGTCCCGAAAATACGCCGGAAAGAGCAACGTCGTTTGTGTCGTTGTCTGCGCCTCTCGCATCGTATTTCGTTGATATCCACCAAAAAGGAACACTGTAACTTCAACAATTATTATTCTTACATTTTCGCCCCGATGTGGGTCGGTGACCCGTGCCCGGGTGGGCTAATTCCCATAAAAAAAATTACGTATTATTTATTTATTTTGCACTTTCTATACGTGCGAGTGTCGACGACAAAAATTACGTGTGGGTTCGAGCTCCCTCGGTGCGAAATTAATCTGCCGTTATTTACGCGATCTTATTTCTTCCCAGCTTTTAACGGGTCGCCGATTCGACGCGTGCCCTCGTTCTACTCCGGGGTTCGAGTGGCCTCGGGGAGTCTCGTAGGCCCTTACGGATGCACGTCGAATGCCCGACGACGACCCCTCCGGGAACGTCGTCGCGTCGACCTCCGGCGCGCCCCCCGACGAGAACGCCGCTCCGGAATTTCGACGAGACGTTTCGTCGAACGGCGTTCCGGACTATACCCTCGAAGATGACTGCGAGTGGCCTCGGACCAAACCCCGCACCCCCTGAGACGCGGTCGAGTGAGGCTTCGGTCTACGTGCTCGCCGATCGCCGCAATATGATACTAATTAAAACGCTGTGCACTGTATGGCAAGTCTACTCTACAATGAATCCCCAAATCTGCTGTACCAAACATTCACTTCCCTAAAAAGGTTAGCACAAACACATCCACCCAGGCAAAACAGGTGACTTCAATCGACTACTTTTGTTACCGACGTCGAAATGTACGGCGGAGGAGCCGCGCGCTCGGCCCGAACGTTCCTTTATTCGCGGGCCGCCGGAAGATGCCGTTCCTTAATTTCTGTGACGTCGACGCCCGTCCTCCCAATTTCTCGCACGGCAACTGCCGGACGCGACCGCCTGCCGAAGCCCTCCGGGTCCCACGCCACCCAAAAAAACCCACCCAACTTTAGTGAATGGAAACGTACGTGCCCGAGAGTGGCGTACGAGTATTCTACGCGTGTCGCCGCATTTATTCTCCCGCCGAATGCGTTCGCCAATTCTCGACCCTGCGCATTTCGATGCGTTTTCCATTGGAGGACTAGGGTGTGGTTAGCAAATTATTTGTTCCTCTAATTGACATTTATACAACTTATAAACCCTTCTTCACACTCACACTTTATAATTACTATAGTCTTATATTTTATAGCAAACTCCAATAAACTTACCTAATATTTATCCCATTAATATCAACACTAATAACTGGTCACTTCAACTAAGTGTGTGTAGTGTAATTGTAATCACACAAAATGTTACATTATTAATAAGGTGACCATCATATACTATAAAACTTATTAAATAAACCAATAAAACACAAGTGGAAGGAACGAGAGGTGGTATGTGGAGGGAAGGGATAGAGGGGTGGAAGGGAAGGATAATAGATAAGGAAAGGAAGAGTGGTACGTGAAGAAAGGGAGGGGGGACAGATGGTGGGATACAGGGGTGGAAGGGAAAGATAATAGATGAGGAAAGGAAGAGTGCTAAGTGGAGGGAGGGATAGATTTAGCTGGAGGAAGGGAGAGGAGGTAGGTGGAGGAAGGAAGCGATGGTAGGTGGAGGGAACAAGGGAGGAAGGGGTGGTAGGTGGAGGGAACAAGGGAGGAAGGGATGGTAGGTGGAGGGAGGGATAGATTTAGCTGGAGAAAGGGAGAGGAGGTAGGTGGAGGGAGGAAGCGATGGTAGGTGGAGTGAACAAGGAGGGGGTGGTAGGTGGAGGGAACAAGGGAGGAAGGGGTGGTAGGTGGAGGGAGGGATAGATTTAGCTGGAGAAAGGAGAGGAGGTAGGTGGAGGAGGAAGCGATGGTAGGTGGAGCAAGGGAGGAAGCGATGGTAGGTGGAGGGAACAAGGGAGGAAGGGATGGTAGGTGGAGGGAGGGATAGATTTAGCTGGAGAAAGGGAGAGGAGGTAGGTGGAGGGAGGAAGCGATGGTAGGTGGAGTGAACAAGGGGTGCTATGTGAATGAAGGGGTGGTATAGTCGTCAAACTATCTGTTAATCTTTAACTTCGTGTACTCGGAGCTTCCGTCTTCTCGAGTGCCGGAGCGCTTCGCCGCCGTTGTTTTGTGGGTCGACCGTCGGGCAACTTTTAGCATTCTTACTTTATGAAATACTGTACATTACAAATACACGTATAATATGACCTTAAGCTAAAATAACCTTTGACTGAGCTTTAGTTATCCTTAAAATAGCATCCATAAAAATACAAAAACGCGTAGGTTATTCTCGACGATTATCTTACGTCGGAGAGCGGCACTCGCCGACCCGTCTCCGGAGCGGTGACGGAGCGACGATCTACGGTCGTTCCGCGGAGGTCGTTCTTCGTGTCCGTCTCCCGGATCGCGCTTCCGCTGCTGCCGTTGCCCGAGGCGACTTCTTCTGTGGGTTAAGTTTGTGATGTGAATGCTGCCTGCATTTAATAATTATACTGCACTACATCTATACAACCATTGCATAGGGTATTATAAATCAATCATAATGCCCTCATAAAATATCGTGTTGATAATTTTTAATTTGTGTCGTGTACCGGTAAGCGGAGCGTCGAATAGCCGGAGGTGTGTCCCGGGCCGACGGTGAGACGATACCCTACGTCATGGAACTACTCTACGATCATAACTGGTCTATTGCTAAAAAAATGCAATATACTGCACGCGAGACTAAGCAAACGAGTACTTCTCGCAAACGACGACGAACCGTACGACTGTGCAATAGAGGCCGAATCTCGAGCGGTCGGTGACGGACCGCCCTCGGCGTGCCCGTCGACGGACGCGCGCGATAAAAATCGCCACGACTATTTACTAAACGTAGAAACGGTACGCCGACGACCCGACGGCATTATCGAATGTTACGATTGACCTCTCTTCGTCGTCGACGCATTTACGTAAAATTGTTACCGGTCCCGTGTACGTGTCGGTTACCGATGCACGTACGGTACGACGTCGATGTGATGCGAGACGCATTCCTAGAGAGCTAATAGCTTTAAACCAAATTCGGACTCAATTAAAGTGGTTTCAATGGAACAATTTACTTTGGTACTTGAGACTAACACAAAATACTAAAAAGACAGAGTATACCCAAATGCACCTCGGCCCATCTCCTACAAAACATCGTTTTTGTAATATCGCGTTAAAACGGACGCTCGTAAATCGACGCGGCTAAAATTATGAGACGCAAAATGGCCCGTTTACTCGTGATCGGATTAAATGGCGATGCGATGCCAAGGTCTAGAGCTTATTTATTTATCTGTCCTTAACAGTGACTTTCAGTTTTTCTCTTATGAAATATCACTAAACTGACTTGGAAGAATATAATTAACATTGCTGGAATTCATATAAAATTGTGATTACTTTGAATATAAACATGCTATAGTTCACATACAAATTTTAGTTGGAACTAATTTTATTTCAAAGGGCTACAAATTTTTATCTCTTGCGCAAAATATACAACATTTATATTAAAATTATTAGCTGTCTTGTAACGATTTTAGCAATGCAAATTAAATTTTCCTAACTTTTGTCTGTGATATTATTTAAGATAAAGCCCGGTGACACCGACGGTTGGCGCCCGGGTCTGTGGCGAGTTTTTTCCCGGCCAGGAAATGACCCGGGTGAATATGATTAACATTGTTGGGATTCTTGTAATACACTGATTAATTTGTATATAAACATGCTATAATTTTAGTACCGAAATCAAATTAGTACAAGAAAACTCCAGCTTTGCACTAAGGTCAATTATTTCTTTTAGTATGGTGTGTGCATGTAAATGAATGAAAATAAATGAAGAAATTGATGTAAATCTACCCAAAAATACAGTTGAAAAACTTTATATTATAAAATGTACTACAGTACTGTACACTAATGTACAACAATTTTTATCTCTTGAGCAAAATATATGACGTTTACATTCAAATTATTGGCTGTCTTGCAAGGATTCCAGCAATGCAAATTATAATCTCCTAAATTTAGTCTGAAATATTATGTAAGATAAAAACTGTAAGCCTAAAACCCTGGCTGAACAGATGGGGGAGAGAGTTAAGACGATACGTTTGACAGTTTGAGCCGAAGGTCTCTGTGTGTTTATTTAACAGTCCTACTGAGCTTCTCTCATTTTAAAATGCCAGTGAAATGACCTGGTACAATATAATTAACATTGCTGGGATTCTTGTAACTGATTAATTTGAATATACCCGGTAAACATGTTGTAATTTGCACTGGACATAACAATTTTTGTACCGTAATCAAATTAGTACAAGAACACTCCGGCTTTGCACCGAGGTCATTTATTTCTTTTATTATGGTATGTGCATGTAAATGGATGAAAATAAATGAAGAAATTGATATAAATCTACCCAAAAATACAGTTGAAAAACTTTATATTATAAAATGTACTACAATTTT
>NW_024732097.1:0-13436 GCF_018991925.1 Homarus americanus
ATCATCACTACATATAACTCTATCCATCATCACTACATATAACACCATCCAGCATCACTACATATAACACCAACCATCATCACTACATATATCATCATGCATCATCACTATATATAACACCATCCATCATCACTACATATATTACCCTCCTATCATCACTACATATAACACCATCCATCATTACTACATATAATGCCAGCCTTCATCACTACATATAACACCATCCATCATCACTACATATTATAACACCATCCATCATTACTACATATAATGCCAGCCTTCATCACTACATATAACACCATCCATCATCACTACATATTATAACACCATCCATCATCTCTACAAACACAAGTCCTCAACACTATAGTGATAAACAGAGCTTCATTTTGTTGTCAATTTTTTTAAATTCCAACCTTATTAAACCGTAATTCTTTCTGTATGGTCAAATTTTGATTTGACCTCAGTGAGAGAGCTGTTAGTGTCAGTAAATCACAATGGTGTTCCGACGCACTGTAACAAAAGTTTCAAAGGTTGAGGTGAAGCCTTGCCAGGTGAAGGAGAAGGGCCCCCGATCTAACAAACTGCAGACCACAAAGCACACTAAACCTCAAAACAATAAGAAGAAGAAGGAAACTACCACTTTCTGCCATGTACAAAAGGACCAGTACCTGCCATGGGGAGACTACATCTTCACTGGGAAAAAGACAAAGAACAACAAGAAGCGTTGACCCAACATTTCTGATATTTAAAAATAATAAAAAATATTAATTGATTTTCTTTGTATTATTTATGCTTTTATTATTTTCAACTGTAAACGTGCTGTTTTGGGAATATATTTTGAGTTACATAATATTTAGGTACAGCAGTTTATTTCACTGTATCTCCTTGTGTGAGTGTGTGGGTAGTGTGTAGATAGTGTGTGGGTACTATGGGTGTGTGGGCATTATGGAGAACTAGTCATGGCTAACTGTGACCCTATATACGGGTTACATCGGCCTCAACGCCCTTGTCTCAGCGCTATCTCATATATCCAAATTTCACATATTTGAAAGTATTAGATAACCAAAATATCTGGAAAATATTTAGTTAAAAATACAAATAATAAAACAAAATCGAAAACAGAAAGAAAAACAATACCCGTGAAAGTGGAAATAAGGAGGAGGCAGAGCAGACGATACACAGGAAGGCAGTAATCATCATCCCCGTGTGAACCAGCCAGAGAAGAACTCCTTCGCCTCACCGTCCACCCATATACGATCAGCTGAGTGAAGTTGCCTCGTGTTGCAGTAAACTTTATCTGTAAAAGGACAATTTACTTTTACTTTTATTGTTTATCTTACTGTTTATAACTGTTTATTTTCTCTTACATAATGTACACTAACTATGGGAGTGTACAGTAAGTTATACCGGATGGCAACAAATTCACATTCGTCTTGCAAATATTAAAACATTACCCTAACAACAGTATTGTATAACAACACGAGCTAAAGTGATGTGTAAAAAGGTGGGTTGCAAAAAAAGAAATATTATTCTTTTAAGTCTTTTTCAGTTTGTTCAGTGTTAACAACATTATAGGTCATATTTCATGCAGTATGCACAGTCACCCAGCACTACACCTTCCTCATCCACCCCTACACCTTCCTCACCCATCACTACACCTTCCTCATCCACCCCTCCACCTTCCTCACCCAGCGCTACACCTTCCTCATCCACCACTACACATTCCTCATCCACCACTACACCTTCCTCACCCAGCACTACACCTACCTCACCCACCTCTACACCTTCCTCACGCAGCACTACACCTTCCTCACGCAGCACTACACCTTCCTCATTCACCCCTACACCATCCTCACGCAGCACTACACCTTCCTCACCCAGCGCTACACCTTCCTCACCCAGCGCTACACCTTCCTCATCCACCACTACACATTCCTCATCCACCACTACACCTTCCTCACCCAGCACTACACCTTCCTCACCCACCTCTACACCTTCCTCACGCAGCACTACACCTTCCTCACGCAGCACTACACCTTCCTCATTCACCCCTACACCATCCTCACGCAGCACTACACCTTCCTCACCCAGCGCTACACCTTCCTCACCCAGCGCTACACCTTCCTCATCCACCACTACACATTCCTCATCCACCACTACACCTCTCATCCACCCTACATCTTGCCTCACCCAGCACTACACCTTCATCATCCACTCACCACACCCTTGCCTCAGCCAGCACCACACCTCTTTCCACCTCACACCTTGCCCCACCCAGCACTACACCTTCCCATCCACCCACACCTTGCCCCTCACCCAGCATTACACTCCTCATCCAATTCTCACACCTGCCTCACCCAGCACTACACCTATCTCATACACCACCACACCTTTCCTCACCCAGCACTACACCTTCCTCATCCACCCCTACACCTTGCCTCACCCAGCACTACACCTTCCTCATCCACCCCTACACCTTGCCTCACCCAGCACTACACCTATCTCATACACCACCACACCTTTCCTCACCCAGCACTACACCTTCATCATCCACCACCACACCTTGCCTCACCCAGCACTACACCTTCCTCATCCACCCCTACACCTTGCCTCAGCCAGCACCACACCTCAGCCATCATAACACTAGTACACTGTGTAGGCGTATGAGAGGAGCACTTCCTATACAAGAGCCCAGTGTAAATTTATCTAAGCAATCAAACTTTCTTTCTCATCCTGTGTTCATTATAAGTTTTGTATGCATATTAAGAGCTTGAATCCTTATATTTTCAAGATCTATCTTAAACATGAAGCTTACTTAACAGCTTGTGGTTATACCCAGGCAGAATTTCAAGAGAATAGCTGTATATAAGCACTTAGTGTCTCCGGGGTGGTTAGAATATGTTTTTCATACTGAAAAAATATGCAGCTTTCAGGGCCTTACCATTTTTATTTTGAGTAGCAATAAACATTAGATGTGGTGTTTGCAGTCAAATGGGTTTAAGTCCTAATAGGCCCGAGTCTAACCTAACCACAGTGCTAGTATACAGGTTAAGTTGAGCTAGGTTATGTTGGCATTAATTAGAACTTAGGACCCAGGCGACCAGTGGATGTTGATGCGCTAACCTCCAAGATTTTTTTAATAATCAGGCGTCCCTCAGTTCAACCTTCTATTAAATATTAGTGTTTACATGTGGAATTATTTAATACAGTTTGACAGTTTCTTTATTGGCAACAAGAGTAGTGAATAAAATATACGAGAAACGAAAAACAAAATAAAGTAGAAAAAAAATAGATAAAAGGAAAATATAATTCCATTCCATCACAGACAATCACGGCCCCTCTCTCCCATTCACCTCTTCCATATTGACTACTAAAGGTATCATCATGACTCATAACACACACACACACATACACACACACATGATCCAGATCTGTCCCTCATTTTTGCAGACTCTTACCTCTATCCGCAGCTCCATTAGTCCCTCCTCCACCATCACAAGGGGAAGTGTTGCCCAATATTACCCGCGAGGAAGGAAGGAACCAGAGAGAGATTTTCTCCTGGGGTACAGAATGAATTTTTAGTCTTTTTCAAGTTTTACGGAAGAGAGAGGATTCCCCCCCTCTCTCTCTCTCTCTCTCTCTCTCTCTCTCTCTCAAAAGTTACTGTTAGACTGTATAATCCTAACTGCTATCAGAAGACTTCTTAGAGAGTATAAGGCTGATGGTAAGGTTGATTATTATAGATAATGGACTGGTAGAAGACTCGGTGCAGACTGTAGTGTAAACAATTTATTCTCCATAAGTAAGATTTATGTTAAAGCCCCTGTGTGCTGAATAAACTTGTAGAGCATTTGTGTCCTAGTTATAGATTACCTGTAAAAACATGAGTCGCCTTGTGTCGTGTCGTGTCGTGTCGTGTCGTGTCGTGTCAGCCTGCTTGTGGTATGGCTAGATTTTTTACCGGTAATTAATTTTTTTGGAGTGAATATGATCTTTATTCTAATATTTTACCAATTTTCATAAACATTATTTGCTTGATTTTTTCCCTGGTCGAGTTCGAGATGCAATGGGTAGCTGGATGATAATTACTAAGATACATTCAATAACAAAACTAAATTACTCTGTACTGTAGGTTCTTTGTTGACGCGGCCACAGGTGTGTAATCTGCCAGCGACCAACACAACTTATGATAAGTATTCTTCCTCACTCTTGTAATGCATAGTGTTACCGCCACAGTAAGATAAACTAGAAGAGACAGAGAAAGAGAGGTATAGCCACAGTAAGATAAACTAGACGAGAGAGAGAGAGAGAGAGAGAGTGTTAACAACGAATTTGCTGAGGTGTTTAAATGGGCGACGGCCACGCAGCTGTATGACTGCCTGAGGGATAGTCTATCGCCTCCTACCGTAGAGACAACATCTTCCGTTCGACCAACATATACCAAGAGGATATTATATTTGTTCTCGTTGGTCAAACCCTAGACCCCAAAACGTGAGTGTGATATGTGAACTATTAAATCCTCTAAAAAACTCTAAATAACTTTAATAAGTATATTTATGTACTGTATATTGATCATATTATACAAACTGTGTCCTGATGTATCAACAGTTGTAACATGTGAGTTATGTTTAAGAGGTTAATAGGTTATGTACTGTATATAGATCATATTATACAAACTGTGTCCTGATGTATCAACAGTTGTAACATGTGAGTTATGTTTAAGAGGTTAATAGGTTATGTGCTGTATATTGATCATATTATACAAACTGTGTCCTGATGTATCAACAGTTGTAACATGTGAGTTATGTTTAAGAGGTTAATAGGTTATGTACTGTATATTGATCATATTATACAAACTGTGTCCTGATGTATCAACAGTTGTAACATGTGAGTTATAAGCTTGCTATGTTGAATAGGTTATGCATCATGTATATTGATTATAATATACAAACTGTGTCTGATGTGTATCAACAGTTGTAACATGTGAGTTATGCTTGTATAGGTTAATAGGTTATGTGTATATTAGACTTTCATATTATACAAACTGTGTCCTGATGTATCAACAGTTGTAACATGTGAGTTAGTGTTTAAGAGGTTAATAGGTTATGTGCTGTATATTGATCATACAAACTCAGTCTCATGTATCAACAGTTGTAATGATGTGAGTTATGTCAAGGAGGTTGGATAGGCTGGTGTGCTGTGTATATTGATCATATTATACAAACTGTGTCCTGATGTATCAACAGTTGGAACATGTGAGTTATGTTTAAGAGGTTAATAGGTTATGTACTGTATATTGATCATATTATACAAACTGTGTCCTGATGTATCAACAGTTGTAACATGTGAGTTATGTTTAAGAGGTTAATAGGTTATGTGCTGTATATTGATCATATTATACAAACTGTGTCCTGATGTATCAACAGTTGTAACATGTGAGTTATGTTTAAGAGGTTATTAGGTTATGTGCTGTATATTGATCATATTATACAAACTGTGTCCTGATGTATCAACAGTTGTAACATGTGAGTTATGTTTAAGAGGTTATTAGGCAGAATTTTGTATATTGATCATATTATACAAACTGTGTCCCTGATGTATCAACAGTTGTAACATGAGTTATTTTAAGAGGTTAATAGGTTGTATATTGATCATATTTATAAACTGTGTCCTGATGTATCAACAGCTGTACATGTGAGTTATGTTTATGAGGTTAATAGGTTATGTGCTGTATATTGATCATATACAAACTGTGTCCTGATGTATCAACAGTTGTAACATGAGTTGGTGCTTAAGAGGGTTGAAGAAGCTGGTGTGCTGTGAGAGCGACTATATTACACAAACTGTGTCCTGATGTATCAACAGTTGTAACATGTGAGTTATGTTTAAGAGGTTAATAGGTTATGTGCTGTATATTGATCATATTATACAAACTGTGTCCTGATGTATCAACAGTTGTAACATGTGAGTTATGTTTAAGAGGTTAATAGGTTATGTACTGTATATTGATCATACTATTCAAACTGTGTCCTGATGTATCAACAGTTGTAACATGTGAGTTATATTTACAGAGGTTAATAGGTTATGTACTGTATATTGATCATATTATACAAACTGTGTCCTGATGTATCAACAGTTTATCATGTGAGTTATGTTTAAGAGGTTAATAGGTTATGTACTGTATATTGATCATATGTACAAACTGCTGTCCTGATGTATCCAGCAACCAGTTGTAACATGTAGTTATGTTTAGAGGTTAATAGGTTATATTACTGTATATTGATGTATTATTTGTGTCCTGATGTATCAACAGTTGTAACATGTGAGTTATGTTTAAGAGGTTAATAGGTTATGTACTGTATATTGATCATATTATACAAACTGTGTCCTGATGTATCAACAGTTGTAACATGTGAGTTATGTTTAAGAGGTTAATAGGTTATGTACTGTATATTGATCATATTATACAAACTGTGTCCTGATGTATCAACAGTTGTAGCATGTGAGTTATGTTTAAGAGGTTAATAGGTTATGTACTGTATATTGATCATATTATACAAACTGTGTCCTGATGTATCAACAGTTGTAACATGTGAGTTATGTTTAAGAGGTTAATAGGTTATGTACTGTATATTGATCATATTATACAAACTGTGTCCTGATGTATCAACAGTTGTAACATGTGAGTTATGTTTAAGAGGTTAATAGGTTATGTGCTGTATATTGATCATATTATACAAACTGTGTCCTGATGTATCAACAGTTGTAACATGTGAGTTATGTTTAAGAGGTTAATAGGTTATGTGCTGTATATTGATCATATTATACAAACTGTGTCCTGATGTATCAACAGTTGTAACATGTGAGTTATGTTTAAGAAGTTAATAGGTTATGTACTGTATATTGATCATATTATACAAACTGTGTCCTGATGTATCAACAGTTGTAACATGTGAGTTATGTTTAAGAGGTTAATAGGTTATGTGCTGTATATTGATCATATTATACAAACTGTGTCCTGATGTATCAACAGTTGTAACATGTGAGTTATGTTTAAGAGGTTAATAGGTTATGTACTGTATATTGATCATATTATACAAACTGTGTCCTGATGTATCAACAGTTGTAACATGTGAGTTATGTTTAAGAGGTTAATAGGTTATGTACTGTATATTGATCATATTATACAAACTGTGTCCTGATGTATCAGTTAGTTTGTAACATGTAGGGTCATATTTAAGAGTTAATGCGATTCCATGCATATAATAGTCTATTATAAAAACTGTGTCCTGATGTATCAACAGTTGTAACATGTGAGTTATGTTTAAGAGGTTAATAGGTTATGTACTGTATATTGATCATATTATACAAACTGTGTCCTGATGTATCAACAGTTGTAACATGTGAGTTATGTTTAAGAGGTTAATAGGTTATGTACTGTATATTGATCATATTATACAAACTGTGTCCTGATGTATCAATAGTTGTAACATGTGAGTTATGTTTAAGAGGTTAATAGGTTATGTACTGTATATTGATCATATTATACAAACTGTGTCCTGATGTATCAACAGTTGTAACATGTGAGTTATGTTTAAGAGGTTAATAGGTTATGTGCTGTATATTGATCGTACTATTCATACTGTGTGTCCTGATATACCAGCATTTGTTATACAGTATATGAATTGTTCTTTAACAGGTTTTGACCGAATTATACTCATCGCGTCAACGACAAAGGTCTTATTATCCAGCAGGAACCAATAACGCTCTCATGAGCGTTAACACAGAGTGTCATCTACATTTCAAACAGAAAATGTTTTATACTAAAATTTCCTGGACAGTGCGCGCTTAACTAGAAATTGAAAACAAGAAATTTGCATTATACAAACGCGAAAAAAAACATTCCCTTTAAAACTTTTATTTTTTATTGTTTACAAAAGCCAGATACATGCTTATTGAACGATATGATCCGGGAATACAATATGTTTTTATGAGAATACTGGTGTTATCATGTGGAGAGAGAGAGAGAGAGAGAGAGAGAGAGAGTCGTCACAGATCAGAGGGTGGAAGGGAGAAGTGAGGAAAGAGAAACCATGGCAACAAAAATGAAGAAATAATTAACAAATGATAATAAGAGTTTCGAGAATCAAGAAGTATAAACGTGTTGATGAAAGGACAGAGTGATATTAAGTCAAAATGTATTAAAATATTACATTAACCATTAAGTAGTGAAATGTAATGGACTTTAGTAGTGTCTATTAGCAGTTGTCTGTTTCTTCGTTGTTTATAAAGCGATGAGAGAGGAAAAAGCTGCTTTATATTCAGGCATGTTTCTTATTACTATAGAGTTTGTTGTGTGGGAAATATTCTCACAAAAATTGACGCTGTTAGTATACAAGAATTGTAAACATATTACTCGCAAAGTTTGTCCATAAGTAAATCTATAACATAAGCCATGCAGACCTCCATTAAAGTTTATGTCCGGGTTACAATGCGTCTCCCCTGAGAAAATTATTGTCTTAGTTTTATCCCAGAGGTTTAAACACCTTTATCTAAGAGCCATTCCACGTTCAACAATGTTTTAATTCAGTAATATATTTCACGACTGTGTAAACTTCCTTGTTAACTCATTTACAAAGGCATTGTGAACACTGGGTGACTGCCTCCACTGAGTGACTGTCTACACTGAGTGAACACTGGGTGACTGCCTCCACTGAGTGACTGTCTACACTGAGTGAACACTGGGTGACTGCCTCCACTGAGTGACTGTCTACACTGAGTGAACACTGGGTGACTGCCTCCACTGAGTGAACACTGGGTGACTGTCTCCACTGAGTGACTGTCTACACTGAGTGAACACTGGGTGACTGCCTCCACTGAGTGACTGTCTATACTGAGTGAACACTGGGTGACTGCCTCCACTGAGTGAACACTGGGTGACTGTCTACACTGAGTGACTGTCTACACTGAGTGAACATTAGGTGACTGCCTCCACTGAGTGACTGTCTACACTGAGTGAACACTGGGTGACTGCCTCCACTGAGTGACTGTCTGCACTGAGTGAACACTGGGTGACTGCCTCCACTGAGTGAACACTGGGTGACTGGCCAATGCCACACTGAGTGACTGTCTACACTGAGTGAACGTTAGGTGACGCCTCACTAGGTGACTGTCTACACTGGTGAACACTGGGTGGCTGCCTCCACTGGTGACTGTCTCACTGAGTGGTACTGGGTGACTGCACCCCTCCCACTGGAAGTGAACACTGGGTGACTGTCTGCACTGAGTGACTGTCTACATGAGTGAACAGGAGGTAGGTGAGCCCTGCACCTCCACTGGTGACTGTGTCTACACTGGAGTGAACACTGGGTGACTGCCTCCACTGAGTGAACACTGGGTGACTGTCTCCACTGAGTGAACACTGGGTGACTGTCTCCACTGAAAAATAAAACAATTTTAGACAACACAGAACTCAAGCGAACCGAATCTGTGTATATTAGTTTTGTTTCGAGTATGTGGATATGAACGCGGCTGTGTGTGTGTTTGCAATATGTATGTGTTGGCCTGAGAACCGTCCAGCGTTTGTTTGACTTGACAAAGGCACAAATAAATCACGAGAATGAAAGATGTTACTGGTAGATCATTCGTGTACTTCGTCTTCTGGTACATAGGTGAGAAACACACACACACCATTACTAGGAGTCCACCAGACATTCTTCGTTCTTCTGCACCACTTCCACCACACACTGTGAGAGACGCCATTACACCAATTCCAACTTTTCTGTCCCTATATCTATCTATCTCCCTTTTATACTTTTCTCTCCCTCTCTCTTATCTCTCGCTTCCTACTACTCACCACATGAGGGCGGCACCAGGTGTGAGATTGCATCATTTGCTACAGGTAACCTTTTCCCCTCCAGTTAAGAACCAATTTCATCGTCAACTTGAGGAAGACCACCTCACTCCTGCGGTGACCCGTCTTAACACACGATTTGATGGTCGTACTGCAGCACCGATTCTGGGAGTGTCTACACACACACACACACACACACGCGCGCGCGCGCGCGAGAACAATAGCTTTCTTTGTTTTCGAGGAGTCAAATTGGTTTGTCGATTAGGGACGATCATGTAGATAATCATGTAAATTAATATTTGAATGTGATCATACCTAACCTAACCTAGCCTAACCTAACCTAACCTAGCCTAACCTAACCTAAGTACCATTTGGTTATGATAGTAAACGACGCGTTATTTGTAAAGTGAGCAACTGGCTCCAGGTAAAGTGTGTTAAAGGCTACCGCACCTGACGTAATCATGTCTGAGCTGATGATGTTAGATCGGCCGAGCATTTTTACTTTGTTTCCAATTATCGTTTTCATGGAAGAATTTCATTAACACATCATCACTGTTATAAGTTCTTTCGTTAAGATTTATTCCTGAGTGGTAGTGGCAATTGGTGAAGGTGGTTTTAGGTGCTAGTGGTGAGAAGTGGGTGGTGGTGGTAGAATAGGGTGATTGTGGTGATAGGTGGTGGTGATGATAAGATAGGGTTGTTTTGATGGCAGGTGGTAGTGGTGGTGATACGTGGTGGTGGTGATGTTGGTAGAATAGGGTGATTGTGGTGATAGGTGGTGGTGATGATAAGATAGGGTTGTTTTGATGGCAGGTGGTACTGGTGGTGATACGTGGTAGTGGTGGTGGTGGTAGTGGTGGTAGGTGGAATGAAGGAGAAGTAACGGGTGAAGAAGAATGACAGTGGAAGCAAATATCAGGAAAGAAGAAGAAGGATAACAAAAACAGGAGGATAAAGATTGAGAAGATAAGTGTAGGGAGAAATGAAAGAAAAACCGAGCAGATAAGACAAATGAAGGAAGTGGTTGATGGGGTGATAAAGATGTGAGAGGAAGAGACGAAGATAAAGGAGGAAAACTGAATGGACAGACAAAAAAGTGAAGTGAAAATATTCGGAGAGAGAGAGAGAGAGAGCTTTTGAACAGTGAGAGATAGTTGGGATGCAGAGTGTAAGATATCACGGGAAGTATCAGGGAAAGATTAGATCAGGGTACGAACGAATATATTGAGACTATACCAGGAACTGAAACTTATGAAATAAAAGTGCATAAAAACAGCTTGTTTATGAAGCTTCTGACTCAAAAGTTCACAGATTCAATCTCCATATTACTTTAGATCAGTTCCAGGAACTTTTGTCCGCGACTGTACTGGCATGTCTATAAAAATTCTTAAATTTTTACAGAATTAACTTTGAAGGTTTCCTGTGTCTGAGAATTTCGTTCAAATGTTGTATGTCTGTTAGTGACGAGCTTCATGTACACACAACTAAGAAGTATCTATGGATGGGTCCGATGAATTACAAAATGAACACTGCGACTCTTGTTGTCTCGGTAACGTTGTCAAAAACCTTCGTCCGCTGTGTCATAATGTCTAACACAAAATTGTAAAGACACTACACCTATAATATTCCTTCAAAAACTCTCTATTTCCACCCCATCTATCCACCCCTCTCTCTCTCCCTACTCTTAAAACATGCTATACAGGTATGGGTAAATGTGTGAAAATCCTTCTTATCTTCCAGTAATTTCAGCCTAAATGAACACAGCCTAATAAATCCACCATTGCAGTAAGGATTATCTACAACTCTCTCTCTCTCTCTCTCTCTCGTGTCCAAAGTACAGGGGCAGCAGCTAGTGTAAAACTTGACAGACAGAAAGACAGGCAGACAGACGGACAAAGAGAGAAGCTTAGTACACGTGCTATGAGAAATACTTTGTTACAACCTCAGAAATAAAAATTCACCAAATTGCTCCTACATAAAGTAATATGTGTGTGCATATAAAATGTTTTTACTGTCAAATTGTAATCAGTGTGTCGGTACTGAGGCTGGTGGCAGGGTCTAATTCGCTCATATATATATTAAATTCCTCCGTGACATCTAATGGGTTAGGTTATGCTAGGTTTAACGCTTTGTTTATTGTCACCTTCATTTCGTGTTTTTTTTCTTCAAATATTTCCTGTTTTGGGTAATCAATTAGTGTAGGTTCAGGTGAGGTAGAGGTTACCTGTGGACAGTGATGTGTTTGTTGTCGTTACTTACTACTACCATAAGCACCACCATTAGTTACCACCACTACCTCCTACTACCAGCCACACCACCATTACCATCACCACCATCACAAACATTACCACATCCTTCTACTACCCCCCCCCCCACCACTTACTACCACCATCCCCTACCATCACCACTATATTGAACCACTAACACCACCAGCGTCATTGACACCACTAACATCACTAATATATGAATTTATCCACAAATATCCACACACGTCCGCACTACCATAATAACAAACGCACTCATAAATATCAGTACAACACACACACACACACACACACACACACGTATACACCAAAATACATACACAGACATACTCATATATACAGCAGGTAATGAGACTTAGTTTCCCATATATCTGGTAAATTTACATGTTGGTATTTTCTGAACAATTTACATATAATACTTACCATTAGTCGCTGCCTCGCCCACCGAAGGCCTCCAGACAGTCGTGTGTGTGTGTGTTTGAGCGAGAGAGCAGAACATCCATCCATACAGCATTTCACAGGATCACAGAAGCAATTTTACCTGACCAACCCTGACTAACAACTCCTTCACTGTGGATGTAGGTTAGGTTAGGTTAGGTTAAGTTAGGTTTGAGTTAGACTAAATTAAAAGCTAAGTTAAGTTATTTTGAGTCGGTGTCGAAGGCTTAGTTGGTCACTTAAAATGCATTCTCAAATAATGGATGACTTATCGGTTAGCTTAAATCCCCTCCCCTCGCATACACTACCGGGGTCATTTTCTTAATGGTGCAGACGATGGATGAGAACCAATGAGGATTTTACTGAGTCCTCTGTGAGCCCTTGAGTGATGCACGTCCTGTTTCTCTGATGCAGTAGTGGAAAATTATGCTTCTTTCTTTCTTTCTTTCTTTCTTTCTTTCTTTCTTTCTTTCTTTCTTTCTTTCTTTCTTTCTTTCTTTCTTTCTTTCTTTCTTTCTTTCCTTCTTTCTTTCTTTTCTTTCTTTTCTTTCTTTCTCTTTTGCCTTCTTTCTTTCTTTCTTTTTTCTTTCTTTCTTTTTTTCTTTCTTTCTTTTCTTTCTTTCTTTTTTTCTTTCTTTCTTTCTTTCTTTCTCTTTTTCTTTCTTTCTTTCTCTTTCTTTCTTTCTTTCTTTCTTTCTTTCTTTCTTTCTTTCTTTCTTTCTTTCTTTCTTTCTTTCTTTCTTTCTTTCTTTCTTTCTTTCTTTCTTTCTTTCTTTCTTTCTTTCTTTCTTTCTTTCTTTTTCTTTCTTTCTTTCTTTCTTTCTTAACTGCTGCTTTCTTTCTTTCTTTCTTTCTTTCTTTCTTTCTTTCTTTTCTTTTCT
>NW_024732098.1:0-137500 GCF_018991925.1 Homarus americanus
GAGACAGGAGAGAGGAGACAAGAGGAAGGGGAGAAGGGGAGAGGGAGGGAGACAAACATGAAGGAGACAGGGGAGAGGGAGGAGACAAAGAGGAAGGGAGACAGGGAGAGAGGGAGGGAGACAAGAGGGAAGGAGACAGGGAGAGAGGAGGAGACAAAGAGGAAGGGGACAGGGAGAGGGAGACAAAGAGAAGGGAGACAGGAGAAAGAGGGAGGGAGACAAGAGGAAGGGAGAGGGGGAGACAAGATGAAGGGAGACAGAGAGGGAGGGAGGAAGAGAGGAGGGAGACAAAGGAAGGAGACAGGGGAGAGGAGGAGACAAAGATGAAGGAGACAGGGAGAGAGGGAGGGAGACAGGAAAGAGGGAGGAGACAAAGGGGAGGCAGAGGGAGAGGGAGGGAGGGAGACAAAGAGGAAGGAGACAGGGGGAGAGAGGAGGGAGACAGGAAGAGGAGGGAGACAAAGAGGAAGGTAGACAGGGAGAGGGAGGGAGACAAAGGAAGGGGGAGACAGGGAGAGAGGGAGGGGAGACAGGGAAAAGGGAGGGAGACAAAGAGGAGGTAGACAGGGAGGAGGGAGACAAGAGGAGAGGAGACAGGGAGAGGGAGGAGACAGGAAAGAGGGAGGGGGAAAGGAGGGAGAGAGGAGGGAAGGAGACAAAGATGAAGGGAGACAGGGGAGAGGGAGGGAGTAAAGAGGAAGGGAGACAGGAGAGGGGGGGAGACAAAGAGGAAGGGAGACGGGGGAGAGAGGAGAGGAGACAAAGAGGAAGGGAGAGAGAGAGAGGAGACAGAGGGAAGGGGACAGGGAAGAGGGAGGGAGACAAAGATGAAGGGAGAGAGGGAGAGAGGAGGAGACAAAGATGAAGGGAGACAGAGAGAGGGAGGGAGATAAAGAGGAAGGGGAGACAGGGGAGGAGAGAGGGAGGAGACAAAGAGGAGGACAGGAAGAGGAGGGACAAAGGGGAAGAGACAAAGAGGGAGGGGCAGGGAGAGGGAGGAGACAAGAGGAAGGGGGGCGAGGAGGGAGACAGGGGAAGGGGGAGGGCAAAGATGAAGGAGAGAGAGAGGGAGGGAGACAAAGAGAGAGGGAGACAAGGGAGAGAGGAGGGAGACAAAGATGAGAGGAGACAGGAGAGAGGGGAGGACAAGATGAAGGGAGACGGGGAGAGGGAGGAGATAAAGAGGGAAGGAGACAGGGAGGGAGGAGACAAAGATGAAGGAGGAGAGAGGGAGGGAGACAAGGAAGGGGGACAGGGAGGGAGGGAGGACAGGAAGAGGGAGGGAGACAAGAGGAAGGGAGACAGGGGGAGAGGGAAGGAGACAAAGATGAAGGGGAGACAGGGAGAGGAGAAAGGGGAGGAGACAGGGAGAGGGAGGGGGAGACAAAGAGGAAGGGAGACAGGAGGGAGGAGACAAAGAGGAAGGGAGACAAGGGAAGGGAGACAGGGGAGGAGAGAGGGAGAGACAAAGAGGAAGGGAGAGAGACAAAGAGGAAGGGAGACAGGAGGGAGGAACGGGAAGGGAGAGAGGGAGAGAGGGAGGAGGGAGACGGGGAGGGGGAGAGGGGACGGGAGAGAGGGGAGACAGGGAGAGGGAGGAGGGGACAGAGGAAGGAGACGGAGAGGAGGGACAAAGAGGAAGGGAGACAGGGAGAGGGAGACAAGAGGAAGGGAGACAGGGGAGAGGGAGGGAGACAAGATGGGAGACAGGAAGAGAGGGAGGGAGACAAAGGAGACAGGGAAGAGAGGGAGGGAGACAAAGATAAAGGAGACAGGGGAGAGAGGGAGAAGACAAAGAGGGACACAGGGGAGAGGGAGACAGGGGAGAGAGAGGGAGACAAAGAGGAAGGGAGGCAGGGAGGGGAGGAAGACAAAGAGGGAGACAGGGAGAGAGAGGGAGACAAGAGGAAGGAGACAGGGAAGGAGGGAGGACAAAGATGAAGGGAGACAGGAGAGGGAAGGAGGCAAAGATGAAGGAGACAGGAAGAGAGGAGGGAGACAGGGGAGAGAGGGAGGGAGACAAAGAGGAAGGGAGACAGGGGAGAGAGACAGGGAGACAGGGAGGTAAGACTAAGGAAAGGGAGAGAGGAGCAGAGAGACGAAGGGGAATCATTATTTAATCTTTATCAATATTATCATTATAACAAATATTCTTAAGTTATTATTAACATTATTAGTCACTTCCCTTACACAGCCTAACAGGGTCGTTACCTATCTACAGTAACATACGGATAAACTTGTTATATACACACAAATTAGGGCGAGTATTAATTACACTTAACTATATCTAAATGACTTCATATGTAAATTAATTCAACAACTTATGTAGTTTGAGAACACGTGTGGCTATAACAGGTGGGCGGGCAAGACCAGACCTTGTTGTGGGCGGTGCTAGTGGGCGTGGGCGGAGATGTAGTGTGGGCAGGGGTGCTAATGGGCGTAGACAGAGAGAGAGAGAGTTACAACATGAAGGAAAGTACAGAGTTCTACCTACAGATAAGACCCACGCACGCACGCACTATGCCACCACACACACACACACACACACACACACACACACACACACACACACACACACACACACACACACACACACACACACACACACACACACACACACACACACAGCAATAACCAGTCATCAGCTATGGCTGGTGGTTTATTTTCAGCCCTTACCTGACCTACATGCATACACCTGACCACACTGCATACACCTACCACACCCACACACCCACCCACCTGACCACACCTACAACCCTAACCTACACACCTACACCTTGCATACACACCTGACCTACACCTTGCATACACCTGACCTACACCTTGCATACACCTGACCTACACCTTGCATACCTGACCTACACCATACCCTAACCTACACATACACCTGACCTACATACATACACCCTGACCTACTTGCATACACCTGGCCTACACCCTAACCTACACCTGACCTACACCTTGCATACACCTGACCTGCCACCTGACCTACACCTTGCATACCTAACCTCACCCTTGCATACCTGACCTACACCTTGCATACACACCTGACCTACACCTGCATACCTGGCCTACACACCCCATACTCCCATTCTTCACCCTGACCTACACCTTGCATACCTGGCCTACACCTATTACTGACCTACACCTTGCATACACCTGACCTACTTGAATACACCCTGACCCTACCTTGCATACACCTGGCCCACACCTAACCTACACCTGACCTACTAACCTCACACCTGACCTACACCCCTACCACCCTACACCCTACACCTTGCATACACCTGGCCTACACCCTAACCTACACCTGACCTACACCTTGCATACACCCAGCCTACACACATACACCTGACCTACACACCTTGCATACACCTGGCCTACACCTAACCTCACACCTGACCTACCTAACCTCACACCTGACCCACACCTAACCTACCTAACCTACACCTGACCTACACCTTGCATACACCTGACACCACCTAACCTACACCTGACTTACACCTTGCATACACCACACCTAACCTACACCGTACCAACCTACCTGGCCTACACCTAACCCACACCTGACCTACACCTAACCTACCTGACCTACACCTTGCATACCTGACCTACCTTGCATACACACCTACTTGCATACACCTGACCTACACCTTGCATCCTGACCTACTAACCTACACTGACCTACCTTGCATACCTGACCCTGCATACACCTGACCTCACCCACCCTACACCTGACACTACACCTAACCTACACCTGACCCACACCTTGCATACACCTGACCTACACCTTGCATACACCCTGGCCTACACCTAACCTACACCTGACCTACACTAACCTACACCTGACCTACACCTTGCATACCTGACCTACACCTTGCATACCTGGCCTCACACCCTAACCTACACCTGACCCCTAAACCTACACCTGACACCACCTAACCTACACCTAACCCACACCTGACCTACCTTGCATACACCCTGGCCCACACCTAACCTACACCTGACCTACACCTTGCTACACCTGACCTACACCTTGCATACACCTGGCCACCACACCTAACCTACACCTGACCTACACCTAACCTACACCTGACCTACACCTAACCACACCTAACCTACACCCCCTACACCTTGCATACACCTGGCCTACACCCAAGCCTACACCTGACCTACACACACCACAATACCACACCTTGCACCACACCTGACCTACACCTTGCATACACCTGGCCTACACCTAACCTACATCTGACCCACCTAACCCACACTCAGCCTACACTAACCTACACCTAACCTACACCCCAACCCTACCTTGCATACTGGCCTACCTAACCCTACACCTGACCCTACACCTTGCATACACCTGACCTACACCTAACCACCTGACCTACACCTAACCTACCTGGCCTACACCTAACCCTACACCCTGACCTACACCTAACCTACACCTGACCTACACCTAACCTACACCTGACTACACCTAACCTACACCTGACATACACCTTGCATACACCTGACCTACACCTAACCTACACACACCTGCACCTTACATACACCTGACCCTACACCCTAACCTACACCTGACCTCACACTAACCTACACCTGACCTGCCCTTGCCACCTGACCTCACACAACCTACACCTGACCTACACCTTGCATACACCTGACCCTACACCTGCATACACCTGGCCTACACCCCACATTACCACCTTGCATACACCTGACCTACACCTAACCTACACCTGACCTATACCTTGCATACACCTGGCCTACACCTAACCTACACCTGACCTACACCTTGCATACACCTGGCCTCACTAACCTACACTAACACCTTGCATACACCTGACCTACACCTTGCATACACCTGGCCTACACCTAACCTACACCTGACCTACACCTTGCATACACCTGGCCTACACCTAACCTACACCTGACCTACACCTTGCATACACCTGACCTACACCTAACCTACACCTGACCTACACTTAACCTATACCAATATGTTATCTTATGGTAAGTAATTTGGACGTACGATGAAATAAAGGTATTTGGTGAATTGCGCCTTTGAGTACGACTTTTGGGACACCCTGTACTATACAATGGTGAGACACAAAGGTACTTTAGGTTTACCTGATTAAATTACCTTTGAGAGTGTACACGACCATAGCCTCACCTGGTGTACACGACCATAGCCTCACCTGGTGTACACGACCACGGCCTCACCTGGTGTACACGACCACGGCCTCACCTGGTGTACACGACCACGGCCTCACCTGGTGTACACGACCATAGCCTCACCTGGTGTACACGACCACGGCCTCACCTGGTGTACACGACCAACAGCACCTACACGACCATAGCCTCACCTGGGTACACGACCACAGCCTCACCTGGTGTACACTATCAGAGTCTCACCTGGTGTACACGATCACGGCCTCACCTGGTGTACACGACCACAGCCTCACCTGGTGTACACGACCATAGCCTCACCTGGTGTTCACGACCACAGCCCTCACCTGTGTACACGACCACAGCCTCACCTGGTGTACACGACCAGCCTCACCTGGTACACGTAGCCTCACCTGGTGTACACGACCATAGCCTCACGTGGTGTACACGACCATAGCCTCACCTGGTGTACACGACCATAGCCTCACCTGGTGTACACGACCACAGCCTCACCTGGTGTACACGACCATAGCCCTCACCTGGTGTACATGACCACAGCCTCACCTGGTGTACACTCATCAGAGTCTCACCTGGTGTACACGATCACGGCCTCACCTGGTGTACACGATCACGGCCTCACCTGGTGTACACGACCACGGCCTCACCTGGTGTACACGACCACAGCCTCACCTGGTGTACACGACCATAGCCTCACCTGGTGTACACGACCACGGCCTCACCTGGTGTACACGACCATAGCCTCACCTGGTGTACACGACACGGCCTCACCTGGTGTACACGACCACAGCCTCACCTGGTGTACACGACCACAGTCTCACCTGGTGTACACGACCACAGTCTCACCTGGTGCACATGACCACAGTTCACCTGGTGTACACGACCACGGCCTCACCTGGTGCACACGACCACGGCCTCACCTGGTGTACACGACCACGGCCTCACCTGTACACGACCACGCCTCACCTGTGTACAGACCACAGCCTCACCTGTACACACGACCACAGCCTCACCTGGTGTACACGACCATAGCCTCACCTGGCACACCACAGCCTCACCTGGTGTACACGACCATAGCTCACCTGGTGTACACGACTACAGCCCACCTGGTGTACACCATCAGAGTCTCACCTGGTACACGATCACGGCCTCACCTGGTGTGCGGCCTCACCTGGTGTACACGACCACAGCCTCACCTGGTGTACACGACCATAGCCTCACCTGGTGTACACGACCACGGCCTCACCTGTACACGACCAGCCCACCTGGTGCACACGACCACGGCCCTCACCTGGTGTACACGACCACAGCCTCACCTGGTGTACACACACGACCACAGTCTCACCTGGGTGTACACGACCACAGCCTCACCTGGTACACGACCACGGTCCCACCTGGTGTACACGACCACGGCCCTCACCTGGTACACGACCACGGCCCACGTACACGACCACGGCCTCACCTGGTGTACCACGCCTCACCTGGTACACGACCACAGCCTCACCTGGTGTACACGCAGCCCACCTCCCCACCTGGTGTACACGACCATACTGGTGTACACGACCACAGCCTCACCTGGTGTACACGACCATAGCCTCACCCTGGTGTACACGACCACAGCCTCACCTGGTAATACTATCAGAGTCTCACCATGGTGTACACGATCACGGCCTCACCTGGTGTACACGACCACGGCTCACCTGGTGTACACGACCACAGCCTCACCTGGTGTACACGACCATAGCCTCACCTGGTGTACACGACCACGGCCTCACCTGGTGTAGACGACCATAGCTCACCTGGTGTACACGACCACGGCCTCACCTGGTGTACACGACCACAGCCTCACCTGGTGTACACGACCACAGTCTCACCTGGTGTACACGACCACAGTCTCACCTGGTGTACACGACCACAGCCTCACCTGGTGTACACGACCACGGTCTCCTCTGGTACACGACCACGGCCTCACCTGGTACACGACCACGGCCTCACCTGGTGTACACGACCACGGCCTCACCTGGTGGTGTACACGACCACAGCCTCACCTGGTGTACACGACCACAGCCTCACCTGGTGTACACGACCAGGCCTCACCTGTACACGACCACGGCCTCACCTGGTGTACACGACCACAGTCTCACCTGGTGTACACGATCACGGCCTCACCTGGTGTACACGACCACAGCCTCACCTGGTGTACACGACCACAGCCTCACCTGGTGTACACTATCAGAGTCTCACCTGGTGTACACGATCACGGCCTCACCTGGTGTACACGACCACAGCCTCACCTGGTGTACACGACCACAGCCTCACCTGGTGTACACTATCAGCGTCTCACCTGGTGTACACGACCACAGCCTCACCTGGTGTACACGACCACGGCCTCACCTGGTGTACACGACCACAGCCTCACCTGGTGTACACGACTCCCGCTTTACCTATAGAAAAAGAGAAAGAAAACACGTAAACAACTCGACTAAACAGGATATAAACAATTTACTGTACACAAACATAAACAAGTAATTCCCTCCCATAACACTACTGCACTCGAGGAAGATGCCAACTCGTGCCAGCTGGTGTCCTTGAAAGCTGTGACCGTAACCTTTGACCTCGTGACCTCAAAATTCTTATAAGGGTAGTGAGAAACCTGTAGGTGTTCCCGGCCTTGAGTCATGATGCAATACACAAGGTTAAGTGCGGCCACATACAATCCACATGCACAGGCCACACTACATAGGCTCTGGCCACACTACACACAAGTCCGGCCCACATACCACATACAGACAAAAAACAATACCTCTTCCACTCTCCTGCGGGGCATAATAATCCAACAAAATCTTGATCACATTATAATGACAGACAGACAGACAGACGTACCGGAGAAAACCCCCAAGACAATTCCTAAGTAACTTACCAGATTATTAAATTACGTCCAGCAAAAAAATAAATAAAAAATCTTATTCCTGGGAAAAAAATGTCCCGCGCCTTTTAAAGAGTTTGAGTTAAGAATGACGAGAAGCCGCCAGGTGCTGAGATTTGGTCCATCACGTCTCTGTTGTCGTCTTGAATTTTAAACCTGACGAACTTAAGAAGAAAATGTCTTGAAAACTATTGCCATCACCTGAAGATTAAACACCCTAAGTTATTTCACCTGAAGATTAAACACCCTAAGTTATTTCACCTAAAGATTAAACACCCTAAGTTATTTCACCTGAAGATTAAACACCCTAAGTTATTTCACCTGAAGATTAAACACCCTAAGTTATTTCACCTGAAGATTAAACACCCTAAGTTATTTCACCTGAAGATTAAACACCCTAATCAAGTTGAATTATAAATCCCAGTAAAATAAATTCTAATTCCATCTTATGAACTCTGGTGAAGAACTACGTAACTTAATTAAAAAAATACTGTACATTAATTCCATATTATCAATCTAATCAAACTACTTTCCAATTTCCTGTCATTAACTTTGGTAAGTAGATAAGGAAAGTACTATAAGGAATGCCCTACTTTCCAATTTCCTGTCATTAACTTTGGTAAGTAGATAAGGAAAGTACTATAAGGAACGCCCTACTTTCCAATTTCCTGTCATTAACATTGGTAAGTAGATAAGGAAAGTCCTATAAGGAACGGCCTACTTTCCAATTTCCTGTCATTAACATTGGTAAGTAGATAAGGAAAGTACTATAAGGAACGGCCTACTTTCCAATTTCCTGTCATTAACTTTGGTAAGTAGGTAAGGAAAGTACAATAAGGAACGGCCTACTTTCCAATTTCCTGTCATTAACTTTGGTAAGTAGGTAAGGAAAGCACTATAAGGAACGGCCTACTTTCCAATTTCCTGTCATTAACATTGGTAAGTAGGTAAGGAAAGTACGATAAGGAACGCCCAACTTTCCAATTTCCTGTCATTAACATTGGTAAGTAGGTAAGGAAAGTACTATAAGGAACGCCCTACTTTACACTGACTTCATTACCTTATATCTCTCCCCAAAGTAATCTTAATAACTGTGTTGGTGATGTAAACAAACAGGGCGAAGGCGTGGCTGTGTGGCGTGGAAAATTACCCACAAAAACTCCAGTACATTACTTAAGTTATTGTGTATATTAAAAACTCTCCTTTATTATTTTCTTACCGTCAATATTAGGAAAATATTCTCTTAAAGTGATCTTGATAACTGTGGTGGTGGTGAGGGAGTGGTCGTGTCTTCCGAGGATCACATCCGCCACAAGGAGCTGCACCAGACAGCCTCCAGGTGCTGTTGATATGTTGCTTTACAGGAAATTACACTCTGATAACTAAGTCACCGCGTAATTAACCTGGATAATAAGAAAATGGGCACAACGCAGGAGTCATGACGAGGGGGGTGGGAACTGTTCTTCATTCGGGGAACTGAGTACATTTTTAAACTTTTCCCCGGTTATTTTGGTACGGTTATGAGTCAATCTTTCTTTGTGTATGATCTAATTATAGGAACGGGATACAGTTACTTTGATTATACAGCCGTAGCTAATTATAGGTATTTTATCACCATTAACAAAAGTAAGGGTGAGGATGTATGTTATTATACTATGAGAGAGTTTAATTATACCGTATTAGACCTCGGGGATGTTAACAACCTATTAACTAACGACTTTCTTATATAATATTTAGGAATAATAGGAATAAATAAAGAAATAAAGGTAATGCGCAGGATTTTAAGATCAAAATTATATAAAATAAAAAAAATTATTAGGGCAGCCCTTTGATTTTTATATATCTTTGTGTGTGTGTGTGTGTGTGTGTGTGTGTGTGTGTGTGTGTGTGTGTGTTGGGAACTCCACTTTAAGGCACTGACCAATGATAGACGACCACAAAGCGCTGACATCACAGGGCCACACCACCAAAGAGCCACACCAGTACAATGCCACACCACCACAGGGCCACACCACCAAAGAGCCACACCAGTACAATGCCACACCACCACAGGGCCACACCACCAAAGAGCCACACCAGTACAATGCCACACCATCACTAGAGCCAAACCGCCACAGAGCCACACCACTTCACACTAGCACAGGGCCACACTAATACGCTGCTGTCTCACGGGATGCTGTTCCCTCGTAACCAGATTCGTTTTAGTGCCTGAAATTAGTGTAATCTGGCGCTGTAACTTTGGCGGTGGTGGAGGGAGGGGGGGGGAGGGGTGGGGGAGGAGACGGGGACGGAGAGGGGCGAGGGGGCGGGGTGGGTTGGTGACTGTACCTGGCCGGGAATGACCTGAGTTGGCTGGTAAATGAGCTGGGATGCTCCGGTGGGACCCAACACGAGGCCAAATGACGTAGTGTGTGGGGTTAAATTGCGTCATTTGTCTGAGAGGGACTTGGGAGGAGTACGAGGACGAGAGACTTCAGCTGAGAGACATAAGATGGGTGTTCAAGTTCACCTTCTCACTGTTGAACACGAGAGGTACAGTGGATGTTCAACTTTTATTTGTCGCTTCTGACTGATGAACACTAAGTCACCGAATGCATTATATGACTTGGGATACGAAACATAATATACAAAACCTTTATAAGAAAATTCAGTACATATTTAGAGCTGCAAGGAAGGAAGGAAGGAAGGAAGGAAGGAAGGTTTGGAAGGAAGGAAGGAAGGAAGGAAGGAAGAAAGAAAGGAAGGAAGGAAGATAAGGTACGAGGGAATGAAGGAGCACGCAGGATAAAGGGCAGACGGAAGGAAGAAAAGGGGAAGGAGCAAGAGGTAGGAACAGAGGGAAGGAAAGAGGGAAATGAAGAACAAAAGGAAGGGAGGAGGGTAAGAAGGAGGAAGAAACGAAGGAGGGAAGGGAGGAGGGACAAAGGAGGCAGAGGGTGTGAAGATAACAGGGGAAAATGTTGATGAAATAGACCAATGGTTCAGAAGCAATCAATGGGCGGCCTTACCTGATACTACCACCACCACCACCACCACCACCACTACTACTACCACCACCACCACCACCACCACCACCACCACCACCACTACCACCACTATTACTACGAAAACGTGGCCTCCAGCCTCCCTCAATAGCCACACCTTCGCCGCCATTTTATTACCTTAAAATTAACTATGCTAATACATAAGCAACTATCCTAGCTGTGTTGAATTAGTTGAGCCGCAGATCTATGCGGCATTCAGTGACTGTTGCCTCATAGTCAATATCTAAAACTGTTGTTGGCTTTGGGGCCGATGCTCTCGTTCCCCTGAGGCAGAGCAAAGCAGACCTAAGGAGAGAGAAGGACAGTCGACATCTCATCCAGGCTGTAACATAACTTTTGGGCTGCTGCTTCTGTTCGGAGATCAACTCCGCGAGTCTGGCGTAACATCTTGCACTTGATCTCATCCCACCAGAGGTTGTGAACACTAGAGGAGTGAAGCTGCCTTGATCAACGTTCTGAATTCTCTCCCCGTATTCCCTTATTTTGTCGTTCTCGTTCCTCCTGTGCAGCATCGAGAGCTAACTTACGGTGACATGCGGCCATGGGATAAAAAATCCTGATGTCGAAGAAGGCTCGCTGTCCCTGTGTCCAGAATCCTCGAGCACTGACGTCAACACGGGCTTCGTTGGATGTGTTTGAAGTCTTATGTTGGAAATTCTCACCATCCAATGGAAGGAGGGTCGGTTCTACCATGATTTCACGATAGATTTCCTTCAACATATTTGCTGTGAGATCCCTTACTTCATCATGCCTCATGCATATGAAGCCACCTTTCTTGCACACCATGGCGTGGTCGACGTCATAGGAAGAGCCACACACGCATTGAGAGGGCAAACCTTCTACTGGCCTACTGTACCTTAGAGCAATGGTATTTGTAAATTCTTGTTTACTGAGACTGAAACCATTTGCCCTTGTCGGTAACGTAGTTAACGAGTTCGAGGCGCCCACCTCCTGTGCCATAACTACTTTTTTTTCAAATTCTCAGGTACTTGCAGCAACAGTTGCTGCAACTTATCACCTTGGCCGTGCTGTAATTCTGTTGTAATGGACCTTCGAATCTTGTTTACTTCACTGGTATCCACCTGCCCTGTTGTGTTCTGAGCTATTATGTGGTCAGTGAGGGCTGCCGTGAGTTTAACTGAGTTTTGATGTTCGGTGGCAGCAATATCCTCTGGATTGGTCAATCCCATTCCATCCAGTCTCGGTGGTAGTGCAAGGAGTGATCTTTCTGCTGTGGTTAAGTGAAGGTGTTTCAATAATTTTGGAATGAAATTGACGCTGATAGCTTCTTCCAAAGGGTGGAGCAGGGGTCCGATATCAGGGATAGTACACATCAGGTATTTTCAGCGATGCTTGACTCCATGGGTGAATGCCGCAAAAGCCGCATGTGGCTCTGTGTTAGCAATCTCAGACAGTGCTTGGATTTCCCTAACCAGCTCATTCACTTTTCCCGTTACGTACTCGGTCTTAAAGTCCGTCATGCCGATTATTGCGCCTAGGTGTCTTTGGCCATCCTTAGTTATTTTGACCTCACTTCCGCCAAACACCTCCATTGCCCGTTCATAGTGTTCTGGCTTCACAATGAGGAAGGACTTGCTGGCGTTTGGGTGGTACCCTATTTGTGGACCTCGCGATGTTACCAGGTCCCACCACTTTTTGATGTCCTCCACTTTTCCTGCTCCTGTAAGGTCATCAGCATATGCCACTTGTTTGACCTTAGTTGTTTCAAATTTTATTGTGTGTTGGAGCACGGATAGGCCTATTGCATACATTGCCATTGCAACAGGGTCCCCCTGCGTTGTTCCCTCGGTTGACTGTATGATGGTATCACCTCTTAGAGCCTTGGTGTTTACTATATAGAGGTCTGATGGATTTCCATAGGTGTTTTCAACATACATTGCAAAGCTTGGACACTTGATCTTGATGTTGTGCAGTGCCGCCTTGCGGTAAAGTATGTTGAATGCGTTTGAAGCATCCACCAGGAGAACGTCCTCACAATCACGCTGCTCAAATATCGTTCTCATGGCGTGAATGGCAGCTTCCCCTCCAGCCTGGTGGCCAGCACATACTTGCAAGTTCCCTGCTGCTGCCCTGACATCATCCTTTACCACCTCCATTATGCATTTTCCGATGTCCGCCTCAGCACTTCCCCCACTCCTATTGGCCTACTCCTGGATTCTTATCCAGGGGAATGAGGCGGCAGGCCGTCAGAGCATGGAGGTGTTGGCAGCACGAGGTTGCTAGCTTTCTTGCAAGGGTGGCAATGGCCGTGCAGAGATCACTTGCTACGGGACCAAACTTGTTAGTGCTGAGGATGACTCTCCAACCGTTTGCATCCAGACCTGAAGGGCCGGCCCCGCCCTGAGTTTTCAGTGCCCTTTTCCACACCATCCCTCCTGTTATTTTCTCGAACAGGATAGCATTTGGTGGGATATAGGCACCCTGGAACCTGATGCCTTCGTCTTCACTTGCAGGGGGATGTTTTTCCTTCTATTCTTTTAATGTCTCTTTGTTTATTGGCAGAACACCACAGGAAAATTCCTCTGTGAGAGAGCTTACCGCCATAGACACTTTTCCCACACGCATTTTGTTTCCAAACTTTCTTGCAACGTCATCGGTGTTTTGCTTTCCGTCTCCAATAAATTTTAGTCTCTCCTGCAGTGTTCTTGCTTCACATAGGAGATCCTCAAGGGCCCCATTCTGTCACATTGTCAATCTTCTCTTCATTGCTGCCACATTTTTTTGGTACTTAGTCTTTGTGTGTGTCTTCTGACAGAATAGATGTGGTATTATTGCCAGTATTTGAAGAGCTAAAGGGGCAAGGAGGCAGTCCTGAGTGTACTCAGTTATGAGGCGAGTCATCTCCCGAATCATTTCTTTGGTGGCCGCACACTTGGGTGGTTCAAACAGGTTAGCTGGCGACCACCTACTACTTCTACTCTCCCTACATTAAACACAAGCTGTACTAACACCAACAAACCCCCATTCATAGAAAAGTAACCTCACCCCACCTATATATTATACATTCTGGAGGACAAACAATCATAAAATATCTGGAGCGCTACAACTCCTCTTGCTGGAGACGATGCGGACCTTCTGCGAATCCCAAATTACATTCCAACTATGCCTGGAATGCGGACATGGTGGCGGGAATCACGCTGAGGCCGCGTTTATGTCACCAACGAGGCATTTCCTTACATTTCCATATTAAAACCACGAAAAGAATTACTGTTTTCTTATTAAAATGGGGGAGGAGAATTGCAATTTTCTTAGAAGATGTTGGCGGTGGGGCGTTAAGGGGTGTGTGTGTGTGTGTGTGTGTGTGTGTGTGTGTGTGTGTGTGTGTGTGTGTGTGTGTGTGTGTGTGTGGCGTGTGTGTGTGTGTGTGTGTGTGTCGTGTGTGTGTGTGTGTGTGTGTGTGAAGGCACTAAATGAATGAAACCGAAACTTAACTGGTCCCGATCAAACCCAATCAGACCAAACCAAATAAACTATGTAACCACACAATTGGGGCCCAGTCATATGAAACTCAGTCTTCATGGGACCCAATTCTTATGGCATCTTGGGCCCCTATATGACATGGACCCTCCCCCCCTCTCTCTAGTAAAATTATGTCAATAAGACCGTGGGTCGTGTAACCTGAGAGAGACATTAAAGGTGTACAAACTAATGCTCTATATTATCTTCATTAACTTGTTACTAATAAGTTAAGGTATTTAATATTTGCTATTTTAAAACTGTCTTGTCTACAGGTAAATACAATGGACATTTTTATCATTAAGTCTCAAAAAAGAGGTTTGTAAAGATGTATGTTTAGAATGAGTACTTCAGTTTGTAAGAGGTAAACAAAGATAAGTAGATTCAGTTGTACCAGGATCCACCGCCGGAGGGAAGCAATCTTGCGAAACCCTGTGTAAGTACCCCAACACAACTGAATATAGCCAAAAATCCTCAAAACAAGGAGAAAAGGTACAGATTAACGACTTTGCCTCACATATAGTTGGGCTGTGTCTATATAATAAACTTGTTTTATTGAAATTTGTTTATGTTTGCTCAAGATATCGCCATTCACTATTCCTACGCACTCGTCACGCACGCAAGGACACACACACACACCAGATGGTTAGCACCACCTGGACGACATCAATAACAGCAGAGAGCGCCACCAGCTGACACCAACACCGTCATCCTTCCCCCCCCTACCATCACCTGTCGAGGGAGGAACATTACCTGTGTGAGGGTCTTATTAATTCATAATTTACCTGACTTAAGACTCCATAAAGGCATATTGAAGAACCCCGTCTGGCTGGGAGTGACTTACGCCCGGTGGTGAACCCCGACCTAGAACCCAACCCAACCCAACCCAACCCAACCTACCCTAACCCCGTAATATGAGCCTGAAAATCCGAGGCTGGTAATTAGTTTCAGTGGCACCCGGCCCGACCTGAGACCAACTCACCTGGATTAAAGTCTCCCGGGAATATTTTTAGGCTCTGTGGCGGGTAATAAAGATGCGGTAGTGAGGAGAGCTGGGCTATAATTCACGGTGTATAATGTTAAGTACCGAGGCTTGTGGGGGAGGGGGTTGTGAGGGGGTAGAGGGGGTAGTGAGGGGGTAGTGAGAAGGGGGTAGTGGAGGGGGTCTACATACATACATATATACATACATGCATGCATACATACATACATACATACATACATACATACATACATACATACATACATAAATTTATTGAAGAAAAAAAAATCTTAGTGACAAAAACCAAATCAAATGAATTCAAACAAAAATTAAAAAATTATTAAAAATAGTAATAAGGATAAAAAAATAAACAATAAATAAAAAATAAATAAATAAATAAATAAAATATGTACAAGAAATTAAGAGTACTAAATAAACTACACCGCATTCCAGTGTATATATTTAGTACATGATGGACATAGAGAGCTGAGCAGTACAGTGAATAGGGAAAAGGTTCCTCCCGCACCTGATATGCACTCGACTCTCACATGACGGGAGGACATACTCGAGTGCACGTCAGGCGGGTATAGATCAGGGGCATAAACTCTGCCAGTATACACATCATGCCGGGTTTAACATACATACATACATACATACATACATACATACATACATACATACATACATACATACATACATACATACATACATACATACATACATACATACATACATACATACATACATACATACATACCCCAATGTAGAAACTTCCATCTCTGACGTCTTTATATGAACCCAGACAGTTATTACCTGTCATAAAGGACAGGTGTAAGACAGGTGTGTACTGCCTGTATGATCCCACCCACACACTGTATAATGCCACCCATGACCACCCACACACTGTATCATGCCACCCATGACCACCCTCATACTATAGATGCCACCCAGGACCCCCCACACAACGCCCATACACCCCGGAGCCGCCCTTAAACACCTAGTTTCCATGTCACATTACACTTCCGGGTCACACTACACCCACACTTCCGGGTCACACTTACACTTCCGGGTCACACTACACCCACACTTCCGGGTCACACTACACCCACACTTCCGGGTCACTCTACATTAATTACTTCATTATAAATCTAATACATAAAATTTACTCCTTTGTATCATAACATTAAATGAGCCTTTTTAATATTGTGTCCATTAAGTGAAGAGTCAATTAGGCCCCAGTCCTAATGGGCCCCAACCATAAGGAGACCAACACACACAGACATACAGACACGCCCTCAGCCTATTAGCACACGACTCACACTACACAATTCTTGGGTGAGCTGACGTTTCTTTGTCAGCCTCACACACCCCTCTACCCTCAGCTGACAGTGTGACGCCTCCCGTGCTGACAGCCTGACAGTCTTACAGCTTCATGGCCGGGTTGGCTGGCTGGCTGTGCTGACGTCTAGGGATGGGTTTTTCAAGGCAACATAAATTATAGTTAAGCACCCGGGCAGGACGGCGGCGGGGCACTGACAGATGCCCACCCTAGTGACTGTCACGGAGGGGAAGATGATTTATACTTTAACATGGGTCGCTGACACCCACACCGTCTTAAAGTGCACCTGTCAGCCTTCAGGTGTGTGAGGGTAAGTGTCGCGTCTCTCTCTCTCTCTCTCTCTCTCTCTCTCTCTCTCTCTCTCTCTCTCACACACACACACACCTTTGAAGCTACCAAGTAGATACAACACTCGCCTCCTATCCTAAGGGTCGCTGGTGCAATTCTGAGACACTCCAATTTCATTCAGCTGAAACTAAGTTCCTAATTTTGCAGTTAGGAAAGTGAAGGTAGTCAAGTGCAGTGCCGGCCACGCTACACTGTACGGTACCCACACTGTCCAGGCAGCCGCGCCTTGACCCGAAAACTTCAGTTCGTTATCAACATAAACAACCAGATCTTTCTCACATCTATTTTTGGTTGACGATGTTCCTGTGTCACGTTGGGACATGCGATACGTCTCCTAGGTACAGTGGCGCTACACTTACAGAGCCTTATGTTCAGAAACCCATGATGAAGAGCTTGGGTACAGTGACAGCTAAGGTTCGAATCTGAACGAGGAACTTTATCAAATTCTTCGTCTGGGTTTCATAACATAAGGCACGGTAAGTGTAACGCGACTTTCTTCTTGTATTGTACATTCTCTTGCAATTCGCGATGTTGAGTCTCAGCGACCATTCCTTCATGTCTAGAGAGGTCGTCCTGTAATGTTCCACAACCCAGTATATTTATTTTTTCTGAATAGTTCCATATTGTCGTTCCTCAGGTTCTCCATGAGACACGTCGTGCATCACCACCAGAGGCCGTCCCAGATGTTCACCGCATCCTCTCTCTTCTGCTGCCAGCTCACCAGGAGTGTCTTGTGATCCTTCCCTCACCATTAGTGTTTGGTCTGGACTGATGACACTGGTCCGCAAGATTGTATTCTGACTCCTATCTCAGTTTTTACCTATAGAATAATTTACCGCTATGTTTCTCATTATTGTCATTATAAGCGCCTTCCGGGCGTTTCAAGGTTAATCAGACTCTTCACGTTAAACTCAAACATTATAATTCGGTCAAACCTGTTGAATACAATTCATTTAGTATTTCAAATAAGTCATACATAGGCACTCTTACATAAATGTTTAATCCAATATATATTTACATAACAATCATAGCTATGTAATTCGTCTAATCTTAACACTTACAATGAGTACTTAATTTGCCATATTTTATGATGTCACAATGATAAACGATGCAATGAACACAGTCTACCTGTGTACACAATAAGTACAAGTTAACTTACGTGTTAAAAGTTTCAGAAGAAACAGGTTAGGTGTTGGCTCTATGATGGGGATAGCTACAGTGGCGGACTAGAGGCGCCCTGCCGGGCATCACATGTCCAACCTGGCTGGCCAAACTCGCTGCGTCAGGCGTGTTATACGCAAACAAGCTCCCCTTACACCACCCAACACCTCAACCTACTCTGGGTCTCTCCAGCTCAACACTCTGTATACTGTATACTCATTACTGCTTGCGGTAACAGTAATTCTATTTCCTCCCCGCCTAACTACCTCGTTTAGGCCAACTTTCATACTCAGAGCTTCACCACAAATACTCTAAAAGTTCATCTTGTCATATGTTTTTCTATTTTCACCTCACCTGACTGACTCACGGGACTCCATCTACCCCACCACACAACAACAAAAACAACTTAAGAGAGATAATAATCACTTCAACAAGGCCTAATGTCTGTTGTTTTAAAGATACGGCCTTAAAGCACTTCCCCCTCTCTCTCTCTATGTTAAAACTGGGACCCCGCGAGAGACACCCAGATGAAGTTAGTCCACAACCCCGTAATGGTATCGTCTTTTAAGGGGTCTTTTTAACTCATCCGCGGCGTTAATAAAACTCTACTGTTACTGTATATATCCCAGAGGTGCTATTACCCTTGTGTATAAGACGCTAGTTACATCTTCAACACGGGGTAGTAGTTAAACTTGATGGGAACGACCAAGTGAGTATTCTTATGGTAGGTAAAATTAATTAGACCAGATCGAAGTTTTCATGGTAGGTAAAATTAATTAGACCAGGTGGAGGTTTTTATAAGTCTTAAGGGAAGGTGTGGAGTCGTAGTCTGATATTATACCTACTTCTCTCATCTCTTTCCTCCCCGTACTCTATTTTCCCTCACTTTTCTCTCCTTCTCCATCCACCTCTTATCTTTCTTTTCCTTTCATTTTGTTTTCTTCTCATTCTTATTTACGGAAAATAAGACTAAACAATCCGGGTCTACATTCTCAAAACCTCGTACGTTAAATTTTCATTGTAAATTGAGTCGGGAGATTACACTTCGCTGCCTGACTTGAGCCAAAATGTGAAACTAACTTCCATTATGACTTCAAAATTACGCTGAGAACTTACCTTAATTTTTGTTTCTGAATACAGGTAAAGTTAGAGAACAATAACAAAATTAACGTACAATTGTCTTGAGATCTTGAGGCGGCAGACAAATTTGTGTATCACTCCGCTAATTTACTGACCTTCTCCCTCCAATATATTCTTACGCGTGAGGAAGTAGTCCCTTAGGAGGACGAAAAGAAAGCATATTTACTTTACATCATTTTGGCCGCCCTCTGTTTTTCCGCACTGTTGGCTGCCCTCTTTTTACCGTCTTCTGTTTACTGTTGTAGTCAAGTTTATTCAAGAGTCAGGCGGTTGGGTCGTCAGCTCCCAGTGGCGCGACATTGTATATTTGTGTCCAATTCTTCAGACTTTTCTGTTTATAAAGACTCAGTACGTATATTTCCTTCCTTAACTAATGCTCAGTGAACGTATCTAGTTCAGCTCGATGTCGTTGTTTCTCACGTTACCTTTGTGTAGATACGTTCTTACGCCTCAAGTTACGAGAAAAAAAATGAATGTAAAACCTTTCGAGAATCCAGGCCTTGGTTAGGTTAGGTTAGGTTAAGTGAGGATGTACTTAAGCTGAGGCTCATTAACCGAACTACCCATTAAAAGAAGCATCTTACTATACTTGTAAACAGAGTGAAACGAGTCTACACTTCCCCGTAGACTTAATACTGTGAGTTAGTACTGGGGTGAGGCGTCTGATGATTTGGCCAGGTAAAATAGGCCTCTCTCTCTCTCTCGATTCATTTAGTCGAGCTAATTTAGCGGGCCACCTCTCAGCCGGCAGACGAAGGCCGTCAACCGCCACCACCCGCCCTCCGCCACCACCCGCCCTCGGCCACCACTTTCCCTCGGCCACCACCCGCCCTCGGCCACCACCCGCCCTCGGCCACCACCCGCCCTCGGCCACCACCCGCCCTCGGCCACCACCCGCCCTCGGCCACCACTCGCCCTCGGCCACCACCCGCCCTCGGCCACCAACCGCCCTCCGCCACTACAGTATTGAAAAAGTTTTCTGCTGGGGACTAATTAACACGTCCCAAGAGGTAACTGGTCGGCGGTGGTCTCCTGACAAGGCCACCGCTGTCCTACTGACGTGGCCACAGCTGCCCTCTTGACGTGGCCACTGCTGCCTCCTAACGAGACCATCGCTGCCTTCCTGACGTGGCCATCTGTTTTATTACACTAAAACCATCAGTTACGGGAAATAATACCATAATATTTATTTAAGAGGACCTTCAGTGGCGGACATAAACGACTCTGACAAGACCCATCACAAGTGTTCCTTCTCTTTTTCCTGGTGTGTGTGTGTCAGGTGGAGGTCACCCAGAGTCATAATCCAGGACTCTTACGTCTTAGAAATTTATGAGATAGTGTGTGTGATGGTTCTTACCCACTGTGTTATAGATATAAATAATCCATTATATACTATAGGCATATAATGTTGTCTCCATTATGGTGTTTCTTGACTAATGACACACAGAAAACGTCACCATTAGTTCGAGGGGAAACTACGTCTGTCCGTTCCCCTGTTGCACTTAAAAGATATACCGGGTGGGGGTTAAGGGAGGGGGGGGAACTCACCATCCAAGTTCATTTCTGAGATCGTAAAACCCGGAGCGGACAAGTAGTAAGAGACTGGTGCAGGTAGTGGTATCCCCCTGGCGTCCCTAAAGGTCAATTTACCTAGATTCATACTTGAATTTTAACCCTGAGGGACTACATCCTCCAGCGACCTTATCTTACTAAACTTCTCGTATCGTGGAGGGAAGTTGGCTGAGTGATCTTTATGGTGAAGGGTTTTAGAGTTGAAAAGTTTGGGAGACCTCACGACCTTACGACCTTACGACCTCACGACCTTACGAACTCACGACCTTACGACCTCACGACCTTACGACCTTACGAGTTCACGTTTATACGGGCGTTGAGGGTCGCCAGGCGTATTTACTTCACCATGAGAGATTTACTTCACCATGAGAGATTTACTTCACCATATAAGAGATTAACTTCACCATGAGAGATTTACTTCACCATATGAGAGATTTACTTCGCCATATGAAAGATTGACTTCACCATGAGAGATTTACTTCACCATATGAGAGATTTACTTCGCCATATGAAAGATTGACTTCACCATGAGATATTTACTTCACCATATGAGAGATTTACTTCACCATATGAGAGATTTACTTCACCATATGAGATTTACTTCACCATATGAGAGATTTACTTCATCATATGAGAGATTTACTTCACCATATAAGAGAACCAAGTTACTTCACCTGATCAGACCAGAGAGGATAACCAGCCTATGTCCTCTCATCAACTTTATGTTTTAGTACAGTAAGTCGACATAGGTTAACCTGTCCTGTACACTAACTTAACTCACACACTTATTTTTTCGGTTTATTTCTTATAAAGTTTTATCATCTTCGACTAATTTCAGTTAATAGCGTTAATACACGAGAGGAGCATTTAACACCCCAGTTTGTTCACCTTAAGATCAAGCACCATAACCTAACCTCACGGACCCTAATCTAACCTAACCATAACCTAACCTAACCTAACCTAATCTAACCATAACCTAACCTGATCTAACCTAACCTGATCTAACCTAACCTGATCTAACCTAACCTGATCTAACCTAACCATAACCTAACCTGATCTAACCTAACCTGATCTAACCTATCCTAACCAGACGTCAGGTGAAATAAAGTGGGGAGTCTACCATTAACTGAAGCCTCATCAGGGGGTCAAGAAGGGTCATGAGGGGGTCAAGAAGGGTCATCAGGTGGTGCGTGAGATACATTTCAAGGAACCAAAAGTATAAGAGGCTATTGAGTGTAAACAGATGATGTCATTGTGTAGTACCACTGTTTTTAGTGAACGAAGCTTAATAACCCTGGTAGCAATTAAAGACCGTAAAACTAAGACCTAATAAACGATGCTTAATAACCCTGGTGGCAATTAAAGACCGTAAAACTAAGACCTAATAAACGATGCTTAATAACCCTGGTAGCAATTGAAGACCGTAAAACTAAGACCTAATAAACGATGCTTAATAACCCTGGTGGCAATTGATGACCGTAAAACTAAGACCTAATAAACGATGCTTAATAACCCTGGTAGCAATTAAAGACCGTAAAACTAAGACCTAATAAACGAAGCTTAATAACCCTGGTAGCAATTGAAGACCGTAAAACTAAGACCTAATAAACGATGCTTAATAACCCTGGTAGCAATTGAAGACCGTAAAACTAAGACCTAATAAACGAAGCTTAATAACCCTGGTAGCAATTGAAGACCGTAAAACTAAAACCTAATAAACGATGCTTAATAACCCTGGTGGCAATTGAAGACCGTAAAACTAAGACCTAATAAACGATGCTTAATAACCCTGGTGGCAATTGAAGACCGTAAAACTAAGACCTAATAAACGATGCTTAATAACCCTAGTAGCAATTGAAGACCGTAAAACTAAGACCTAATAAACGATGCTTAATAACCCTGGTGGCAATTGAAGACCGTAAAACTAAGACCTAATAAACGATGCTTAATAACCCTGGTGGCAATTGAAGACCGTAAAACTAAGACCTAATAAACGATGCTTAATAACCCTGGTAGCAATTGAAGACCGTAAAACTAAGACCTAATAAACGATGCTTAATAACCCTGGTAGCAATTGAAGACCGTAAAACTAAGACCTAATAAACGATGCTTAATAACCCTGGTAGCAATTGAAGACCGTAAAACTAAGACCTAATAAACGATGCTTAATAACCCTGGTGGCAATTGAAGACCGTAAAACTAAGACCTAATAAACGATGCTTAATAACCCTGGTGGCAATTGAAGACCGTAAAACTAAGACCTAATAAACGATGCTTAATAAACCGTGTAAAACTAAGACCCAATAAACGATGCTTTAATAACCGGTAAGTACTGAACACCGTAAAACTAAGACCTAATAAACGATGCTTAATAACCCTGGTGGCAATTGAAGACCGTAAAACTAAGACCTAATAAACGATGCTTAATAACCCTGGTGGCAATTGCTGATCGTAAAACTAAGACCTAATAAACGGTGGTTAATAACCCTGGTGGCAATTGAAGACCGTAAAACTAAGACCTAATAAACGATGCTTAATGACCCTGGTGGCAATTGAAGACCGTAAAACTAAGACCTAATAAACGATGCTTAATAACCCTGGTAGCAATTGAAGACCGTAAAACTAAGACCTAATAAACGATGCTTAATAACCCTGGTAGCAATTGAAGACCGTAAAACTAAGACCTAATAAACGATGCTTAATAACCCTGGTAGCAATTGAAGACCGTAAAACTAAGACCTAATAAACGAAGCTTAATAACCCTGGTAGCAATTGAAGACCGTAAAGACCTAATAAACGATGCTTAATAACCCTGGTGGCAATTGAAGACCGTAAGACTAAGACCTAATAAACGATGCTTAATAACCCTGGTAGCAATTGAAGACCAAACTAAGACCCAATAAACGATGCTTAATAACCCTGGTAGCACCAAAGACCGTAAAATTAAGACCTGGCTTAAACGATGCTGAATAACCCTGGTAGCAATTGAAGACCGTGTAAAACTAAGGACCCACAACGAAGCTTCATAACCTTGTAGTTGAAACACAGAATTAAACTAAGACCTGATGAACGATGCTTGATTGAAGCATTTCACATAAGACACAAACACACGCGCGCACACACACACACACGCACGCACACACACACACACACGCACGCACACACACACGCACGCACACACACACACACACACACACACACACACACACACACGCACACACACACACACACACACACACACACACACACACACACACACACACACACACACACACACTGCCCGCCCTACTCACATCACTCCGAGGGCTTCAAGTTACAAGTGATTTAGCGAGTCAAAGCCTTACTACATGACCTCGGGCCGTTTAACTATTGCCGCCGCTGTCACGCTATATATATGACCTTGTTCACACACTGCTGATGTCTGAGCATGTGTGGCACCGTCAATAGTGCCACACACACACACACACACACACACACACACACACACACACACACACACACACACACACACACACACACACACACACACACACACCTGTTGTACTGAAGATATTGTGTGTGTAACAGCTATCGTATCTAGACTACGATCGCCATGTTTTTGTCTCAGTGTCTTAAGAGTAGAGTCCATCTGCCTCACTCATTATTACGCTTCACTGTTTAGTTTTAATTAATTCTTCAATAACAACAACAACAGCAGTACGTAAGCCACAGTAAAAACAAAAATACAAGTGGGGGTGAGAGTCAACGGTAAAATACAACAGTAGGGTGAGTCAACGGTAAAATACAACAGTGGGGTGAGTCAACGGTAAAATACAACAGTAGGGTGAGAGTCAACGGTAAAATACAACAGTGGGGTGAGTCAACGGTAAAATACAACAGTGGGGTGAGTCAACGGTAAAATACAACAGTGGGGTGAGAGTCAACGGTAAAATACAACAGTAGGGTGAGTCAATGGTAAAATACAACAGTGGGGTGAGTCAACGGTAAAATACAACAGCAACAGTGGGGTGAGTCAACAGTGAAAATACAACAGTAAAGGGTGAGTCAACATTAAAATACAACAGTGGGGGTGAGAGTCCAACGGTAAATACAACAGTAGAGATTGAGTCAACGGTAAAAACTCTAACAGTAGGGTGAGTCAACAGTAAAAATACAACAGTGGGGTGAAGTCAGCAGTAAAATACAACAGTAGGGTCAAGTCAACGGTAAAATACAACAGTGGTGAGTCAACGGTAAAATACAACAGTCAACAGAGTCAAAAATACAACAGTAGGGTGAGTCAACGGTAAAAATACAACAGTGGGGAGTCAACGGTAAAATACAACAGTAGGGTCAGAGTCAACGGTAAAATACAACAGTGGGGTGAGTCAACGGTAAAATACATGTAGGGTCAGTCAACGGTAAAATACAACAGTGGGGTGAATCAACGGTAAAATACAACAGTAAGGTGAGTCGACGGTAAAATACAACAGTAGGGTCAGAGTAGACGGTAAAATACAACAATAGGTGTCAGAGTCAACGGTAAAACACAACAGTGTATAATGGACAAAGCCTGAGACGGTCGCCTTCCCCCCCCCGCCGGCAGTTCTCTAATGGTCAAACTTGGTACCTCGGCTCAAGGACTTTCTCCAACCTCTTCCCGCCAATCACTTCTTTAACACATTCTTCCCGCCAGTTTTTCCCGCCAAATTCTCTCGCCCTTAATTTTTTTTTCAAGCCAAATTCTTTGTTTTGTTTCATCCAAATTCTTTCTGTTTATTTTGTTTTTTCCTGTCAAATTCTTTCTCCGTTTTGTTTTTCCCGCCATTTTTGTTTTCTGTTTTACCTGTTCCCGCCAAATTCTTTCTGTTTACGTTCTTTTTCCCGCCAAATTCAGAGTTGGAGGAGAATCGATATTTCCGGAATGTTACAAGACTCAGTTATTTATCCTCTACATTAAATTACCTTTATATTTACGGTATTTATTTGTGTTTATATTTGTTGGAGATAAAAATATTCCATCATATATAACTGTACATAAAGAAAAAATATGGGAACGACATGACTCGCCAACACTCCTTCAGGTTACTACTGAACTAAATAATGTTGCCAGCCTCTGTGACTATTGACGTGGATAATAATGTATCAATATGTTATTAAACTGTCAGGAAATATATATACTGTATATATACTTCCACTGTGTTAGAATTATAATCTTCAGTCGACGGCTGTGAACCATGAACAGAGGAACGTAGTACAATATAGATTAATTTAAGCACGTACCCCCAAAAGCTCATTTTCTTTCAATTTCACCATGACAAAAATTCCGCCATGGAAGACAAAATACAAATAAATTTTTAACTATAACCCAAAGCGTAAGTAGCAGCAATGTGAACTGGAGATACGCGTTTATTCATCTCATTCGTATTCTGGACGTCAGCGTATTACAGTTCCCTCCTAGGGCTGAACCTTCCAATAACTGGCGAGGCTCCGACACTCCGTAATAATGCCAGATTCCGCCAAACTGGAGGAGAATACTATAAATTGAGGCTCTTGGAATACATGAATAACAACCAGCGCCTCTATTATGGAGTAGTGAAGGTAGAGGCGGTGAGGGCGGAAGTCTCAGGGTAGATTATATGGCGCGACGGTCATATGGGTGGAGGAAGGGATGGCACTGTTTCCCCTTCCCGCCCCGTTATCCAAACTTGGGACGGGATAGAGAGGAGGAAAGTTTTCGGTAAATCGCAGCTCCTGGCGTGACGCTGCCCCATCATCACGTTCCTGGCCCGGTGCTGAACGACTCTGGTAGTGGATCATCACGTTCACAAGATGGTAGGGGGGGGGTGAAGTGTGTCAAGGTCAACACACACACACACACACACACACACACACACACACACACACACACACACATACATACATACATACATACATACATACATACATACAGTACATACATACATACATACATACATACATACATACATACACACACAAATGTTTATGTATCATTTTTTTATTATGATCTTTATTGACATACACCTGTTAACTAACCTAACCTAAACTAACCAAACCTAACCTAACCTAACCTAACCTAACCTAACCTAACCTAACCTAACCTAACCTAAACTAACCTAACCTAAACTAACCAAACCTAACCTAACCTAACCTAAACTTGTTATTGTACCGTGAGATACCTGACAGGTGTATCGGCAGGAGCATCGTCAGGAAGGTCACAAGGACACGACCACATAACAAGGTTCTCGTCGGTAGGAAATATACACCGTGAAAATACAATTACAATGGTTGTGGTAATCAGAGGTCATGTTAGGTCACGGCTGTATACACTGTGTTGAGGTCATCCCACGAACCATCTAAACTACCACAAACTGACTCTCTGTAAACAAATCACTTGGGCGGCTGTAAACACTGTCAAGGTGAGTGTGTGTGTGTGTGTGTGTGTGTGTTGTGTGTGTGTGTGTGTTGTGTGTGTGTGTGGATGTGTGTGTGTGTGTGTGTTGTGTATGTGTGTGTGTCTGTGTGTGCGTTGTGTTTGTTAGGCTGTGTCTGTGTGTGTGGATCCACCTTTAATCACCTAATCATCATCAACATTACTTATATCTCTATACATCAGTTTTATGTTCTTGGTAAAGCCAGATCCCCCCACACAATATAGGGCGCGTAATGGCAAGATTAGAACCTGAGATTGGACGTATTCCCCCCTCCATACCCCTCCCCCTCCACGCCCTCCAGTTTCCTCCATTTCCTCCACCAACCTCCATCTCCGTCCAACCTAGATCCATCGACCCTCCATCCACCTACAATAAGGCAGATATAGTGTTTGTATGTATGTGTGTATGTATGTGTGTATGTATGTATGTATGTGTCTGTGTGTGTGTGAGAGAGAGAGACATGACACCAGCTCCTGTCATATCCTGGTTACATTATGACCACACCTCCGCCGCCACAACCACCACCACTAAACTGAGGAGCCAAACTAACAGTGGATAACTTCATTACTAAGGTCAGTAGCCCGGTGGTTTAAACATTTACCAACTTAATAACACACTAATCAAGATCTGGATATAACGAACTTAACGTCTATCTGCAGAATATACACAAAAAAAGTCAGTGAACTCAAGCAGCTGCAGATCCAAATTCCCGCCATATTTCTGCGCGGGTGTGGATTGTGCCCATGTCAACAAACAATGGCAGCCGTCCTATGCATGTTGTAGCAAATTTTTCTTTCATGCCGACGATTAATAGCGACGACACTACTTGGTCTACTAGCTCATCTCTGTGTGTAGCAGTAATAATAGCCACACCACTAGCAGGGTGTAACAGCAGTAAAGGAATGATAATTATAGGGAACCAGAGGCGGTATTAGCGTTAAATGGCAGCTACACACACGACAAAAAAACCCTTGTTAAGACCGAGCATCTGTCAACCACACGAGGGCTGATTCCCGGGAAAAAAAATGTGAAACTAAAAAACCCACAAAAAAGCAACTATAAAACATTGTAAAAAAAAAAGTAAATATTTAAGAAACTGAAATTTACGTAAATCCAATTCCATCCATGTAAAAACTAACTAATTTACATAACACTTTCTGTACACACAACCTATTTATAGAAACATTCAATTAACCTACAGTAAACTACCCAATTAACCACCAATTATCTAAAACTACCATTAACGAGCAATTTACCTAAACTACCATTAACCACCAATTATCTAACTACCCAATTAACCACTAATTATCTAAACTACCATTAACGAGCAATTTACCTAAACTACCATTAACCACCAATTATCTAACTACCCAATTAACCACCAATTATCTAAACTACCAATTAACCACCTTATCTAAACTACCAATAAACCACCAATTTACATTAACTACCAATTAACCACCAATTATCTAAACTACCCAATTAACTACCAATTTACCTAAACACACCTGACCCCAACAGACCAATTCTCGTCACTGTACACCACATGCCTATTAACTTCCCCAATTTCTAATCCCAATTAGTGGTCAGCCAGTCGCGGTAATGGGTGAATTAATTGTCTGAATGAAGGGTTAGATTACCTTAATGACAGCCTTAATAGGGAGGATTAAGCAGTTGTAATCCATTAAGCTTGTGTGGTGGTTAGCGGGGATTTATCAGGGGATTAACAGTGGCTAGTATACAGGTCAACACTACAGGTCACTGGTCACACTATTAAAGGCACCACTACAGGTTAATGGTTCTTATTACAGATCACCACTACAGGTCACTAGTCACACTATTATAGGTTACCACTACAGGTCATTGGTCACACTATTACAGGTCACCACTACAGGTCATTTGTCACACTATTACAGGTCACCACTACAGGTCATTTCTCACACTATTACAGGTCATCTCTACAGGTCATTGGTCACACCATTATAGCTCACCACTACAGGTTACTGGTTACACTATTACAGGTCACTGGTCCCTATAACAGGTCACCACTACAGGTCAGTGGTCCCTATTACAAGCTACCACCACTAATACAAGTCATTACTACTACTACAGGTTACTACTATTACTACTGGTCACTATTACAGGTTACCACCACTACAGGCTACTACAGGACACCACTACTACAGGCTATTACAGGTCACCACTACTACAGGTTACTACAGGTTACCACTACTACAGGCTACTACTACTACAGGCTACTACTAATACAGGCTACTACAGGTCACCACTACTACAGGCTATTACAGGTAACCACTAATACAGGCTTCTACAGGTCACCACCACTCCAGGCTACTACAGGTCACCACTACAACAGGCTACTACAGGTCACCACTACTACAGGCTACTACTACTACAGGCTACTACTACTACAGGCTACTACAGGTCACCACTACTACAGGCTATTACAGGTCACCACTACTACAGGCTACTACAGGTCACCACTACTAAAAGCTACTACAGGTCACCACCACTACAGGCTACTACAGGTCACCACCACTACAGGCTACTACAGGTCACCACCACTACAGGCTACTACAGGTCACCACTACAACAGACTACTACAGGCTACTACACACAGGCTACTACAGGTCACTACTACTACAGGCTACACAGGTCATACTACACAGGCTACTACAGGTCACCACTACTACAGGTCACTACTATTACAGGCTACTACAGGACACCACTACAACAGGCTACTACAGGTCACCACTACTACAGGCTACTACTACACAGGCTACTACAGGCTACTACAGGTCACACTACTACAGGCAACTACAGGTCACCACTACTACAGGTCACTACTATACAGGCTACTACAGGTCACCGCTACCACAGGCTATTACAGGTCACCACTACACAGACTACTACAGGTCACCACTACTACAGGCTACTACAGGTCACCACTACTACAAGCTACTACAGGTCACCACCACTACAGGCTACTACAGGTCACCACTACAACAGGCTACTGCAGGTCACCACTACACAGGTCACTACTACTACAGGCACTACAGGTCACCACTACAACAGGCTACTGCAGGTCACCACTACACAGGTCACTACTACTACAGGCTACTACAGGTCACCACTACTACAGGCTACACAGGTCACCACTACTACAAGCTACTACAGGTCACCACCACACAGGCTACTACAGGTCACCACTACAACAGGCTACTGCAGGTCACCACTACTACAGGTCACTACTACTACAGGCTACTACAGGTCACCACTACAACAGGCTTATGCAGGTCACCACTACTACAGTCACCATACTACAGGCTACTACAGGTCACCACCACTCACAGGCTACTACAGGTCACCACTACAGGAAGAGGACGCCCTCGCCACCTACCCACTACAAAAGAGAGTTCCATCATCTGAGGTAATGGTGGTGATTGTGAGGGAGGTAGTGGTCCCCCTCTCACCTCATAGCCCCCTCCACTACTTCCAGCCACTCCCCTCCACTACTTCCTAGCCACCTCCATTACTTCCAGCCACTCCCTCCACTACTTCCTAGCCACCCCCTCCACTACTTCCTAGCCACCTCCACTACTTCCTAGCCACTCCCCCTCCACTACTTCCTAGCCACTCCCTCCACTACTTCCTAGCCACTCCCTCCACCACTCAGCCACTCCCTCCATTACTTCCCAGCCACTCCCCTATTACTTCCTAGCCACTCCCCTCCATTACTTCCTAGCCACTCCCCCCAGCCACTCCCCACCCACTACTTCCAGCCACCCCCCCACTACTTCCACACCCCCTCTCCACTCTCACACCTCCACCCACCACCTCCAACTCCTACCACCCCATTACTCCTAGCCCTCCCTCCATTATCTAGCCACTCCCCACTCAGCCACCCCCCCCACACTTCCTAGCCACCCCACCCACTACTTCCTAGCCACTCCCTCTCCACTACTTCCTAGCCACCCTCCATTACTCCTAGCCACCCCCTCCATTACTTCCTAGCCACTCCCCACTCCGACTCCAGCCACCCCCACCCACTCTAGCCACCCCCCACCCACTACTTCCTAGCCACTCCCTCCACTACTTCCTAGCCACCCCCTCTCCACTACTTCCTAGCCACCTCCATTACTTCCTAGCCACTCCCCATCCATTACTTCCCCAACCACTCCCCTCCATTACTCCTAGCCACTCCCTCCTCCATTACTCCTAGCCACTCCCCTCCACTACTTCCTAGCCACTCCCATTACTTCCTAGCCACCCTGCCCTCCATTACTTCCTAGCCACCTCCATTACTTCCTAGCCACCTCCATTACTTCCCAGCCACTCCCACTCCACTACTTCCTAGCCACCCTCCACTACTCAGCCACCCCTCCATTACTTCCAGCCACTCCCCATCCATTACTTCCCAACCACCCTCCATACTCTCCTCCACCTCCATTACTCTAGCCACCTCCATTACTCTAGCCACCCTCCATTATTTCCTCAGCCACTCCCCCACTCCATTACTTCCTAGCCACTCCATTACTTCCTAGCCACTCCCCCATCATTACTTCCCAACCACTCCTCCATTACTTCCTAGCCACTCCCTCCATTACTTCTAGCCACCTCCATTACCTCAGCCACCTCCATTACTTCCTAGCCACCCTCCATTATTTCCCAGCCACTCCCTCCTCCATTACTTCCCTAGCCACTCCCTCCATTATTTCAGCCACTCCCCCACTCCATTACTTCCTAGCCACTCCATCTGCTTCCCTCTCTCACCCCCCATATGGCCACACACTGGAACACAGTATTCAGCCATATGGCCACACACTGGAACACAGTATCCAGCCATATGGCCACACACTGGAACACAGTATCCAGCCATATGGCCACACACTGGAACACAGTATCCAGCCATATGGCCACACACTGGAACACAGTATCCAGCCATATGGCCACACACTCAAACATTATGACCAGACATGTGGCCACACTCGTACACTGGCCAGACATATGGCCACATGCTCGAACACTGTGACCAGGCTTTAACACCATCCAGAAATTCCCACACACTCAAAAACGGTGGTCTCTGGCCAGAAATATGGCCACACTCAAACATTATGGCCAGACATATGGCCACACACGTTCTAGACTGAGAAAACAAAAGGTTTTAGAGACAAGTGTGAGCTGACTGTGTGTAGCGGCATAACACTTATTGCTGCCGGTAATAATCCTGTGTTAACATCTATACACACTAATACACTGTGCAACACCAAAATGACCTGACCTTTGGTGACCTCTGACCTGCCATCAGTTCACAGGAGGAGTATAGGGTGCACAATAAACTAGCACTTACCAGGCGAAATATTGTGTAGGTGTTCATCAACTTTTCTTAGCAGTTGTTTATCTTTTACCTGTCTGTCTCTCTGTCTCTGTCTGTCTGTCTGTCTCTGTCTGTCTCTGTCTGTCTGTCTGTCTCTGTCTGTCTGTCTCTGTCTCTCTGTCTCTTTCATCTTAGTTTTTTAAATCGGTAAGTTTATTTTTCATTTTCTCCAATCTCTATATTTTTGCATCACACTAAAGAATGTATTTGATTTTGTTTGTGTATATCTGTCTGTCTTTATACACACACACACACACACACACACACACACACACACACACACACACACACACACACACACACACACACACACACACACACACACACACACACACACCACACACACACACACCCACTCACCCCTCACTCCACACACACACACACACACACACACACACACACACACACACACACACACACACACACACACACACACACACACACACACACACACACACACACACACACACACACACACACACACACACACACACACACACACACACACACACACACACACACACACACACACACACACACACACACACACACACACACACACACACACACACACACACACACACACACACACACACACACACACACACACACATTTTCTCATACTCAATAATTCAGCCACCAAACTTATTCTTCCTCACCACAAAGTAATCATAACTGACATTTGAAGCTGGCCCAAGACCCTGCCATCCCACACTAGTACATAAAGGTCACTCAATGTAGGTAGAGACTCGACCCTAATGGTACTGTGTGAGCTCTCTCTCCAGTGTGTGGTACTGTGAGCTCTCTCTCCGCATTCGTGGTACTGTGTGAGCTCTCTCTCCTCCAGTGTTCGTGGTATAGTCTCTCTCTCCAGTGTCGTACTGTGTGAGTCTCTCTCTCTCCAGTGTTCGTGGTACTGTGTAGCTCTCTCTCCTCCAGTGTTCGTGGTACTGTGTGAGTCTCTCTCTCCTCCAGTGTTCGTGGTACTGTGTGAGCTCTCTCTCCTCCAGTGTTCGTGGTACTGTGAGCTCTCTCTCCTCCAGTGTTCGTGGTACTGTGTGAGTCTCTCTCTCTCTCCTCCAGTGTTCGTGGTACTTGTGTGAGTCTCTCTCTCCTCCAGTGTTCGGTACTGTGTGAGTCTCTCTCTCCTCCAGTGCTCGTGGTACTGTGTGAGTCTCTCTCTCTCCTCCAGTGTTCGTGGTACTGTGTGAGCTCTCTCTCCTCCAGTGTTCGTGGTACTGTGAGTCTCTTTCTCCTCCAGTGTTCGTGGTACTGTGTGAGTCTCTCTCCTCCAGTGTTCGTGGTACTGTGTGAGCTCTCTCTCTACTCCAGTGTTCTGGTACTGTGTGAGTCTCTCCTCCAGTGCTCGTGGTACTGTGTGAGTCTTCTCCTCCAGTGTTCGTAACTGTGTGAGTCTCTCTCCTCCAGTGTCTGTGGTACTGTGTGAGTCTCTCTCCCAGTGTTCGTGGTACTGTGTGAGTCTCTCTCCAGTGTTCGTGGTACTGTGTGCTCCTCCAGTGTTCGTGGTACTGTGTGAGTCTCTCTCTCTCCTCCAGTGTTCGTGGTACTATGTGAGTCTCTCTCTCCAGTGTTCGTGGTACTGTGTGAGTCTCTCTCTCTCCTCCAGTGTTCGTGGTACTGTGTGAGTCTCTCCTCCAGTGTTCAGGTACTGTGTGAGTCTCTCTCTCCTCCAGTGTTCGTGGTACTGTGTGAGTCTCTCTCCCTCCAGTGCCGTGGTACTGTGTGAGTCTCTCTCCCTCCAGTGCTCGTGGTACTGTGTGAGTCTCTCTCCCCCAGTGTTCGTGTACTGTGTGAGTCTCTCTCTCCTCCAGTGTTCGTGGTACTGTGTGAGTCTCTTTCTCCTCCAGTGTTCGTGGTACTGTGTGAGTCTCTCTCTCCTCCAGTGTTCGTGGTACTGTGTGAGTCTGTCTCTCTCCTCCAGTGTTCGTGGTACTGTGTGAGCTCTCTCTCCTCCAGTGCTCGTGGTACTGTGTGAGTCTCTCTCTCCCCCAGTGTTCGTGGTACTGTGTGAGTCTCTGTCTCCTCCAGTGTTCGTGGTACTGTGTGAGTCTCTCTCTCCTCCAGTGTTCGTGGTACTGTGTGAGTCTCTCTCCTCCAGTGTTGTGGTACTGTGTGAGTCTCTCTCCCTCCAGTGTTCGTGGTACTGTGTGAGTCTCTCCTCCAGTGTTCGTGGTACTGTGTGAGTCTCTCTCCAGTGTTCGTGGTACTGTGTGAGTCTCTCTCTCCCCCAGTGTTCGTGGTACTGTGGCTCTCTCTCCTCCAGTGTTCGTGGTACTGTGTGAGTCTCTCTCTCCTCCAGTGTTCGTGGTACTGTGTGAGTCTCTCTCCTCCAGTGTCCGTGGTACTGTGTGTGAGCCCTCTCTCCTCCAGTGTTCGTGGTACTGTGTGAGTCTCTCTCTCCCCCAGTGTTCGTGGTACTGTGTGAGTCTCTCTCCTCCAGTGTTCGTGGTACTGTGTGGAGTCTCTCTCTCCTCCAGTGTTCGTGGTACTGTGTGAGTCTCTCTCTCCTCCAGTGTTCGTGGTACTGTGTGAGCTCTCTCCCAGTGTTCGTGGTACTGTGTGAGTCTCTCTCCTCCAGTGTTCGTGGTACTGTGTGAGTCTCTCCTCCAGTGTTCGTGGTACGTGTGAGCTCCTCTCCCCCAGTGTTCGTGGTACTGTGTGAGTCTCTCTCTCCTCCAGTGTCCGTGGTACTGTGTGAGTCTCTCTCCTCCAGTGTTCGTGGTACTGTGTGTGAGTCTCTCTCTCCTCCAGTGTTCGTGGTACTGTGAGTCTCTGTCTCCTCCAGTGTTCGTGGTACTGTGTGAGTCTCTCTCCTCCAGTGTTCGTGGTACTGTGTGAGTCTCTCTCTCCTCCAGTGTTCGTGGTACTGTGTGAGTCTCTCTCCCCCAGTGTTCGTGGTACTGTGAGTCTCTGTCTCCAGTGTTCGTGGTACTGTGTGAGTCTCTCTCTCCTCCAGTGTTCGTGGTACTGTGTGAGTCTCTCCTCCAGTGTTCGTGGTACTGTGCGAGTCTCTCTCCCCCAGTGTTCGTGGTACTGTGTGAGTCTCTCTCTCCTCCAGTGTTCGTGGGACTGTGTGAGTCTCTGTCTCCTCCAGTGTTCGTGGTACTGTGTGAGTCTCTCTCTCCTCCAATGTTCGTGGTACTGTGTGAGTCTCTCTCCTCCAGTATTCATGGTACTGTGTGAGCTCTCTCTCCTCCAGTGCCGTGGTACTGTGTGAGTCTCTCTCTCCTCCAGTGTTCGTGGTACTGTGAGTTCTCTCTCCTCCAGTGCTCGTGGTACTGTGTGAGTCTCTCTCTCCTCCAGTGTTGTGGTACTGTGTGAGTCTCTCTCTCCTCCAATGTTCGTGGTACTGTGTGAGTCTCTCTCCTCCAATGTTCGTGGTACTGTGTGAGTCTCTCTCCTCCAGTGTTCGTGGTACTGTGTGAGTCTCTCCTCCAGTGTTCGTGGTACTGTGAGTCTCTCTCTCCTCCAGTGCTCGTGGGACTGTGTGAGTCTCTGTCTCCTCCAGTGTCCGTGGTACTGTGTGAGTCTCTCTCTCCTCCAGTGTTCGTGGTACTGTGTGAGTCTCTCTCTCCTCCAGTGTTCGTGGTACTGTGTGAGTCTCTCTCTCCCCCAGTGTTCGTGGTACTGTGTGAGTCTCTCTCTCCTCCAATGTTCGTGGTACTGTGTGAGTCTCTCTCTCCTCCAGTGCTCGTGGTACTGTGTGAGTCTCTCTCCTCCACTGCTCGTGGTATGAGTCTCTCCCTCAGTAACTTTTAATTAAAAATATATAAACTTTGTAAATAAAAAGTTTTAATTTAGAAAGGTTACAGAAGAGTTATTTACCGAGTCCCCAATTATAAAGCGTTAATATCCCGTATATTCCACCGATAAAAAATTAATTACCTTAACAAAATTGATTTAATTAACTACAACTTCAAATTAATTATACTTAAGATATAAACTGTACATAATAACAATAATTAACCTGTAAAGATTATTTAATTTTCATACATTTTAATATTATTTAACATATATAAAAACAATAATTTATTACACGATCAAGTAAATTACCCTCAATTAAAAATCAATTAAAAGTATAAATAATAATGAAACTATTTACACCAGGTATATTAATTAGGTAAAAAACGAAAAAACTCTGATTGGTTACGTCACCTGTACACTCCCCCTCTAAATAAAAACAAACACTAAATACACGGATATATCACATAGGCTACACACCCCATATAACTCTATTTAATTAAAACAAATATATTACACACATAAAAATCAAATATGTAAATACGGCAGAAAATATCCAGTTCCTCGTAATTAAAAAAAAATCCTAAAATAAATAAAATAATTGTTTATTCCTCAAACTTAAAATGATACAAATAAACAAATAAAACAAAATTCTTTAAGGAAAACAATATGATTTTTAACCTGACTTTAATAAATTTTTTCTCATTAATAGAAATAATAAGTCTCCGATTACTTCATTAGTAACAATAACATACACACACACACAAACACACAAAACACCCTACGGATGAGGGTCAACAAAAGTCGTTTAAATGAAGTATTATTGCCTTCCTGGGAGTTATATGTATGTATGTATGTATGTATGTATGTATGTATGTATGTATATTTATGTGTATGTATGTATGTATGTAGCGTTCACTTGATATAATTTAGATTAGATATTGAATTAGATAGATTAGTGTAAGTATATATTGTACACATCGATAGTACATAGGTATAGTGCTTTATATGAGTAGTGGTGTACAGTGATTGGCTCTCTCCCACCTGTCTGTCTGTCTGTCTGTTTCTGTCTGCCTGTCTGTGTATGACTGTCTCTCACCTCTTTCTGTTTGTCTTTCTTTGTCTCTCTCCTGTTTTACTCTGTCTGACTCTCTCCTTTCTGTCTGACTGTCTCTCTGTCCGTCCGTCTCTCTCTGTCTCTCTCTGTCTGACTGTCTTCGTCCGTCTGTCTCTCTCTGTCTGTCTGTCTGTCTGTCTCCCTCATAAAAAACGGATCCGTGAGCAATACTCCGGGCTGCCTGCAGAGACTGACTCCTCCTACAGTACAACATTGACCAGTTCGGGTGTACCAAGACAACATCCTTTCCTTTTATGCTAAATTTAACATAATCCAGTGTTTACATGACTCAGCAGTTAGTAAACAACGACTGTGATAAGTATGGTTCATTAACTTATTATTGGTTATATTTTATAGTAGATGAACAAAAGGGAATATAATGTTTATTTAGTTGATAATATGGAAAAAAATTACTTGCGTGTGTGTGTGTGTGTGTGTGTGTGTGTGTGTTTATCCAAAGAGGATTCCATTCTGTGTTTACTATGCCAGAGGAAATGTTTCAATAAGTGTTTAGAATAACATACAAACATACAGGTTTACTCTCTCTCTCTCTCTCTCTCTCTCTCTCTCTCCACAGGAACACAACACACCCACCCAAATATAAGCTACAAATTACAGCACATTCCCCGCCAAATATGTTAAATAAAAAGTGTATATTCCCTGCCAAATATGCCATAATATTAACTAAATTTAACTCACACACGTTAAAAATTATTAATTATACAAATATTTCTTCTATAACATAACAGAGCAACAGCCAGTGTGTAAAATGATGGGGAAACAAGTGATGGGGGTCTTAGAAGTGGGGGTCTTTAGAGAACAAGGATGGGGGTCTTTAAAGATGGGGGGCCTTAGAGAACAAGTGATATGGTCTTAAATATAAGTGATGGGGTCTTTAGAGAACAAGTGATGGGGTCTTAGAATTGATGGGTCTTTAGAGAACAAGTGATGGGGGTCTTAGAGAACAAGGAAGGGACTTTAGATAAAAAGTGATGGGGTCTTAGAGAACAGGTGATGGGGGTCTTAGAGAACAAGTGAAAGGGGACTTTAGATAAAAAGTGATGGGGGTCTTAGAGAACAAGTGATGGGGTCTTAAGAGAACAAGTGATGGGAGTCTTAGAGAACAAGTGATGGGGTCTTAAGAGAACAAGTGATGGGGTCTAGAGAACAAGTGATGGGGTCTTAAGAGAACAAGTGATGGGGATCTTAGAGAACAAGTGATGGGGTCTTAAGAGAACAAGTGATGGGGTCTTAGAGAACAAGTGATGGGGCCTTAGAGAACAAGTGATGGGGTCTTAGAGAACAAGTGATGGGATTTTAAGAACAAGTATGGGGTCTTAGAGAACAAGTGATGGGGTCTTAAGAGAACAAGTGAAGGGGGTCTTAGTGAACATGTGATGGGGAACACGGAAACTCAATATGGAGATCCTCCTAAATTCCCCCTCTCTCTCTCGCTCTTCACTAACCAGGAACGTTTATCAAGACACAAACGTTCCAGTGCGTCAGATACGTCGTCTATGCGTCAGGAATGTTACTGTGCGTCAATAAACGTTGTCATTGTGCACCAGGGACGTTACCAAGCGTCAAAATACGTCATCAGTTTTTTTTTTTTACGGGATTAGGCCACCTGAGCACAGGTCACTGACCCACATCGGGGCCTGGGGCGAAAATATAGTAGTATAGTAACAATAATAATAATAACAATAATAATAATAATAATAATAATAATAATAATAATAATAATAATAATAATAATAATAATAATAATAATAATGATATAAAAAAAAGAAAATAAAAATCAAGAGTGAGAAACAATATACAGTATGTATGTTGTGTTGTCAAAGTAAGAGAAACAATTGAGACACTGCAATTGTGTTTAAATGAGGCAGCAAGTCAGATCAGCAACCTGACTTGGCCATAATTTGGTGATGCCATATGGCAGCAGGGTCTACCATTAGACAACACATTATGCTTCCAATATCTTCCCAGGCGGTAGTACCTCCCTGTTTGGTAGCTGCCTACTGCCTACTACCTGCGTCAATAAGAGATGCTTCACTCTACTTACGTCAGGAGGAGTTGCGTCATCCTTTTGACGTCAGATGAACGTCTTTGATCACTGTAGAACAACGTCTTACCTGTAACAGAGACACGAGTTAACACATAAGTTAACACAAGATCAGGTTAATATATAAGGAAACATTCAAGTTAATTCACAAGTAAATACAAACAACCTAACCTACTAACTGTAATATACTTAGCTACAGGCTACCTTAAAGAACATGGAGGTGGGGCGATATGCTGTCTAAAGTTGTATGTGATATTAAAAGAAATGTGATAACTGCCAATGAGAACAACTTTCGTGTGGAATTTGTGTGGATTCCGTCCCATGTTGGAATTAGGTATCATGACCGTGCTGATAGACTGGCCAATGAGGTAGGTAAGAAAGAAAATGTTGACCGTAACCTTGGCCTGTCCAATGCTGTACTTAAAACATCCAAGTCAGAATCACGAACTCTGATCTACAGTAGAAGAACTGAGAAATGCAGAGACCTGGCAGTTGTAGCATTAGTAAATATGACAAATTTTGTGACAAGAGAAACCGGTATGGTCAGCTAAGGACAGAACTAGACAATGTGATATAGTCGTGGCCAGAATTAGGCTAGAATACAGACACATCTGGCAAGTTAGTAACGCTGTACCCATACCGGAACACTCAGCATGTAAACTTTGTGATAAACCTTTAAAGCATACACCTGAACACTATATTATTGAATGTGACACTGTCAAAGACTTCAGGCCACCTGGCTTATTGTATCATGAACTTTGTAATTACTTCATTGAATCGGGGGTGCTTGAGGACATTCTTGCTGTTTATCCCAAATTTGCTAGCCCACACTGATTAGTCTTCAATTAGAATATGACGTCCAATGTATATGAACCTCTGTCCTACATGGCAGTGAACAGTGACATCACCCTCATGACTCTGACCTATATATACTGCTAATGAATATGATGTATTTCTTTGTGTACAAACTCTGTCCTGCATGGCAGTGAGAAGTGATACCACCCTCAGTGTCAAGACCTGACTGAATTACTCAGAATAGGCAAACTGTACTACAAGCTTTGTCAATAAATGTGTTAAAACAAAAAAACTAACCTAACCTAAATTGTTTCTTCTTTTTCTTCAATAAATTTTGATGTCCAAGCATTAAAGTATGAGAGAGAGAGAGAGAGAGAGAGAGAGAGAGAGAGAGAGAGAGAGAGAGAGATAATTACACTGGCTCACTACACCAGGGAGATATAGTGTTACACGCCCGCCTGGCTCTTGTGGCTCCAACATGTTAACTAACTGGGGTTAACATTGTGCTAAACTAACCTAACAATATTAACATCTTAGGAGGAGTTAACCAGCCAAAACTAACCTAACCTAACCTCACCCACCTCCATCCATCCCGACCCACCTCTATCAATCTCAACCCACCTTCATCACCCAACTTCATCCAGACTCACCCACCTATCCATTCGAACCCACATCCATTCCCATCACGACACATACTGTACTCAACCCACCCTTACCCACCCACCCACCCACCCACACCCACCTCCATCCTCACCCACCCATCCACAATACAGGCTTGTGAATCAACAGGATGTAGCAGTCAACTGTATGAATGAAGCCAACCTTAAGTAGTAGTAGTAGTAGTAGTAGTAGTAGTAGAGCAGGAAAAGTGGAGGACATCAAAAGTGGTGGACTTGGTAACATCGCGGGTCCACATATAGGTGACTAACGCCAGCAAATCCTTCCTCATCGTGAAGAAGCCAGATCATTATGATCCGGGCTATTGAGTTCGGCGAAGTGGGATAAATAACTAGAACGTAAACATCTGAAGCGTATTAGCTTTTCGGACTTCAAAGACCCAGTACGTAGGGGGAAAAGTGAATGAGTGGGTTAGCGAAATCCATGCTCTATCGGAGACCCACTAACTGAAACCCACATGCGGCCTTTGCAGCATTCACACATAAAGAGTCAAGCATCGTTGGAACTACCTGATGCGTACCATCCTGAATCCGACCTCTCCTCCACCCTTTGGAAGAAGCAATCAGTGTCAAGTTCATTCCCAAACTAGTGAAACACCACGACTTAACCCTAGCAGAAAGAACTTCTTGCACTTCCACCATTTGGGAGGGATAGGGACTAACTAATCAGAGGAGATTGCTGACTCTGAACATCACATTCACTTAAGCTCGGCAGCCTCACTGACCACATAATCTTACTTAGAATGCAACAGGGAGGTGAGCACCAACTGAAGTTAATAAGATCCGTAGGTCCATTACAACAGATCGGCAGCACTGCAAGCTGACATGTTGCAGCAACTGTTGCGGCTGGTTCCAGAAAATTTGACAAAAAAGTAAGCTATAGCGCAGGAGGTGGGCGCCTCAGACTGGCTAACTACGTTACCGATAGACAAATGGTTTTGTGTAACAAACAAATTTTACAGGTGCATTTGCTTTTGGTGCAGTTGGCCAGTAGATGGTTACCCTCCCAATGCGTGTGTGGCTATTCTGATGGCGATCACCATGGTGCCAAGAGGACTTCATATGCAGGAGGCACTTGACGAGGGTGGGGATCTCACAGCAAATATGTTGAGAGGAAATCTGTCGGGACGTCCTTGGTAGAACCGACCCTCCTTCCACTGGATGGCAGATCTTCAACACAGGACTTCAAACACATCAACAGAAACCCGTGTGGACGTCAGTCTCGAGATTCTGGACGCGGACAGCGAAACTCTTCATCAGGATTTTTTGATCCCATGGCCGTTTGTCTGCAGCCAACCTAGCTCTCGATTGCTGCGCATAGGGAACGAGAACGACAAAGGGCATATGGGGAGAGAATTCAAAATGTTGATCAAGAAAAACTTCACTCCTCCTAGTGTTCACAGCCTCTGGTGGGATGAGCCCAAAGTGCAAGATGTTTCACCGCCAGACTCACGGAGCTGATCTCGAACAAGAAGCAACAGCCAAGTTATGTCACAGCCTGGATGGATAATGAAGCTGTCCTTCTCTCTCCTTCGGTCGCTTTGCTCTGCCTCCAGAGACGAGCTTCCTGCCTACTCCGACAACTGCTGCAGATATTGACTATGAGGCTACAGTCACTGAATGCCGCATGGATCTCATGACTCATAATTTAACACAGATAGGATGACTTCTTATGTATTAGGATATTTAATATTAAGGTAATAAATGGTGGCGAAGGTTATTGGCTATTGGGGAGGCTGGGCCACGTAAAAAAAAAAAAAAAAAAAAAAAAGTAGTAGTATTAGTAGTAGTAGTAGTAGTGAGGTCAAAATAACTAAGGACGACAAAGAACATCTAGGCGCAGTAATTGGCACTACCGACAAGACCTGGCCATGGGAAAGGTGAACGAGTTAGTTAGCGAAATCCATGCTCTATCGGAGATTGCTAACACAGAGCCACTATCTGACCTTTGCAACATTCACACATGGAGTCAAGCATCGTTGGAACTACCTGATGCGTGCCATCCGAGATCCGACCCCTCCCTCCACCCTTTGGAAGAGAAGCAATCAGTCAGTTCATTCCCAAACTGGTAGAAACACCGACTTAACCCCCAGTAGAAAGAACCGCTGCACTTCCACCAAGACTGGGAGGATGGGCTAACTAATCCAGGGAGGTGCTGACTCTGAACATCAAAATTCATAGCTCAAAGCAGCCCTCACCTGACCATAATAGCCCAGAATGCAACAGAAGTGGACACAGCAGTTAATAAGATCCGTAGATCCATTACAACAGATCGGCAGCACGCAAAATGACATGTTGCAGCAACTATTGCTGCAGGTTCCAGAAAAATTTCAACAAAAAAAGTGGCTATAGCGCAGGAGGTGGGCGCCTCAGGCTGGTTAACTACGTTACCGATAGGGCAAATGGTTTCATGTAACAAACAGAATTTACAGATGCCATTGCTCTAAGGTACGGTTGGCCAGTAGATGGTTTGCCCTCCCAATGAAATAGCTATTCTATGATAGCGATCACGCCATGGTTTGCAAGAAAGGGGGCTTCATATGCATGAGGCATGACGGTGTAGGGATCTCCACAGCAAATATGTTGAAGGAAACCTGCCGGGACGTCATGGTGGTAACCTCAACTTCCGCGGATGGCGAGATCGCAACACAGGACTTCAACACATCTAACGAAGCCCGTGTGGACGTCAGTGCTCGGGATTCTGGACGCGCGGGGACAGCAGGCCTTCTTCCGCGACATCAGGATTTTTGATCCATATTGCGTTTGTCACGTAACCTGGCTCTTGTTACTGCCGGAGGAACAGGAACGACAAGAGAAGGGCATATGGGAGAGAGGTGAAATGTCGATCAAGGCAACTTCACTCCGCTAGTGTTCCTACAGCCTCTGGTGGGATAAGGCCCCAAGCGCCAGGTGTTTCTACGCCAGACTCGCGGAGCTGATCTCCGAACAAGCAGCAGCCAGAAGTTATGTCACAACCTGGATGAGAGATGTCGAACTGTCCTTCTCTCTCCTTCGGTCGGCTTTGCTCTGCCTCAGGGGTGTGAGCTTCTGCCCTACTCCGTCAACTTGCTGCAGATATCGACTATGAGGCTACAGTCACGAATGCCGCATCGATCTGCGGCTCAACTAATTTAACACAGATAGGATAGTTGCTTATGTATTAGGATATTTAATATTAAGGTAAATAAATGGTGGCGAAGGTGTGGCTATTGGGGAGGCTGAGGCCACGTAAAAAAAAAAAAAAAAAGTAGTAGTAGTAGTAGTAGTAGTAGTAGTAGTAGTAGTAGTAGTAGTAGTAGTAGTAGCAGTAGTAGCTACTTATGTATTAGGATATTTAATATTAAGGTAATAAAATGGCGGCGAAGGTGTGGCTATTGGGGAGGCTGGAGGCCACAAGAAAAAGTAGTAGTAGTAGTAGTAGTAGTAGTAGTAGTAGTAGTAGTAGTAGTAGTAGTAGTAGTAGTAGTAATAGTAGTAGTAGTAATAACTTATGAATGATAAGATAGGAGACAATTTTATGAATAGTGATGGAAATTATGAATTAAATGACGTAGTTTAGTATGATGAATGAAGTGGCAGAGTACACATCAGTTTATGAAGGAAGTGGCGTAGTATAGTGTTATGAAGGAAGTGGCGTAGTATAGTGTTATGAAGGAAGTGGCGTAGTATAGTGTTATGAAGGAAGTGACGTAGTATAGTGTTATGAAGGAAGTGGCGTAGTATAGTGTTATGAAGGAAGTGACGTAGTATAGTGTTATGAAGGAAGTGACGTAGTATAGTGTTAGAAGGAAGTGGCGTAGTATAGTGTTATGAAGGAAGTGGCGTAGTATAGTGTTATGAAGGAAGTGACGTAGTATAGTGTTATGAAGGAAGTGGCGTAGTATAGTGTTATGAAGGAAGTGGCGTAGTATAGTGTTATGAAGGAAGTGACGTAGTATAGTGTTATGGAGGAAGTGACGTAGTATAGTGTTATGAAGGAAGTGACATAGTATAGTGTTATGAAGGAAGTGGCGTAGTATAGTGTTATGAAGGAAGTGACGTAGTATAGTGTTATGAAGGAAGTGGCGTAGTATAGTGTTATGAAGGAAGTGGCGTAGTATAGTGTTATGAAGGAAGTGGCGTAGTATAGTGTTATGAAGGAAGTGGCGTAGTATAGTGTTATGAAGGAAGTGACGTAGTATAGTGTTATGAAGGAAGTGGCGTAGTATAGTGTTATGAAGGAAGTGACGTAGTATAGTGTTATGAAGGAAATGGCGTAGTATAGTGTTATGAAGGAAGTGGCGTAGTATAGTGTTATGAAGGAAGTGGCGTAGTATAGTATTATGAAGGAAGTGGCGTAGTATAGTGTTATGAAGGAAGTGGCGTAGTATAGTGTTATGAAGGAAATGGCGTAGTATAGTGTTATGAAGGAAGTGAAGTAGTATAGTGTAATGAAGGAAGTGGCGCAGTTTAGTGTTATGAAGGAAGTGGCGTAGTATAGTGTTATGAAGGAAGTGGCGTAGAATAGTGTTATGAAGGAAGTGACGTAGTATAGTGTTATGAAGGAAGTGGCGTAGTATAGTGTTATGAAGGAAGTGGCGTAGTATAGTGTTATGAAGGAAGTGGCGTAGTATAGTGTTATGAAGGAAGTGACGTAGTATGGTGTTATGAAGAAAGTGACGTAGTATAGTGTTATGAAGGAAGTGACGTAGTATAGTGTTATGAAGGAAGTGACGTAGTATAGTGTTATGAATGAAGTGGCGTAGTATAGTGTTATGAAGGAAGTGGCGTAGTATAGTGTTATGAAGGAAGTGGCGTAGTTTAGTTTGATGAATGAAGTGACGTAGTTAAGTATGATGAATGAAGTGACAAGAGTACAGATGAGTTTATGAATGAAGTAATTTGTTAGTCTCATTCACTCGGGGTCTTGAATGAGGGGACACATTGGTAACATGGGGGGGAGGGAGGGAGGAGGGGGGAGGGAGGGAGGGAGGGAGGAGGGGGGGTGAGGGAGGGGGAGGGAGGGAGGGAGGGAGGGAGGAGGGAGGGAGGAGGGGGGGGTGAGGGAGGGAGGGAGGTGAGGGAGGGGAGGGAGGGAGGGAGGGAGGGAGGGAGGGAGGGAGGGAGAGAGAGAGGAGAGGGAGGAGGAGAGAGAAAGGAAAGAGGGAGGTGGTAAGGAGGGAGGGGTAGGAAGGGGAAGAGACGATAAAAGTGTAAAATAAAGTAAACGACTAAAGCAGACAGATGAAGAAACAAACAAATTGACAAATATACGAACAAACAACAAATAAAAATAAACAAAAACAAATAAACGGAGGAAAACAGATCGAGACAATCATACATACATACATACATACATACATACATACATACATACATACATACAGACATACAGACATACATACATACAGACATACAGACATACATACATACATGGAATAACGACTCATCAAAGGAAGAATGATAAAATAGACAATAAAACGAGAAAAATAACACGAACGAGGGAGAGAAACAGAAGAAGAACTCAGGAGGGAGAGAGAGAGGGGAGAGAGGGAGAGGGGGAGAGAGGGAGAGAGAGAGAGAGAGAGAGGGAGAGAGGGAGAGAGGGAGGGAGTCTGAAATTGCCTTGTTAACTGTGACATCCCCTGAGTGTGGCTAACTGTATCTGGTGTAGGGAGGGAGTGAGAGGGAAGGAAGGGGAGTGAGAGGGAAGGAGGGAGAGGGAGAAGGAAGGAGGGAGGAGGAGGAAGGAGGGAGGAGGAGGAAGGAGGGAGGAGGAAAAGGAGGGGAGGAGGAGGAAGGAGAAGAAGAGAAGAACCGAAAAAAAATGAAAAGACACAAAGAACAGGATGAGGAAGGAAGGAAGGAAGGAAGGAAGGAAGGAAGGAGGGTGGGAGGATGGCAAGAAGAGAGAGGAAAAAAGTAGAAGAGACAGACAGACAGACAGACAGACCGAGACTCTTCTACCATAGACTCACTAGGTAGACTCTTGGTGGTCTAGGAGAAGCCGCGAGCGTTAGACACATACATACATACATACATACATACATACATACATACATACATACGTACATAAAGACAGACACAAATAACACTGACCACTGACCCTCTCAACCTTCGTTCAACTACCATGACGACCATTAACCCAAGCTGTTAACTACCTCGGAAATACGACGACCATAACCACCATCACTACTATAACTACCACAGCAGCACCATTACTACCATAAGAGCACCATAACCACCATCACCTACCATAATTAATGTGTCACAGTAGCACCATAACAGCACCATCACCTACCATAACTACCAAGGCACCACCATAACCGCTACAGGAACACTACAGCCACCACCACAACACTAACCCACCACACAACACTACACCCACCACAGCAACACTACACCCACAACCACAACACTATACCACACCATCGCAACACTACATCCACCACAGCAACACTACACAATCACCACCACAGCACTACACCCACCACAGCAACATTACACCCACCACCACAACACTACACCCACCACCACAACACTACACCCACCACAACACACACCACACCATCACAGCACTACACCCACCACCACAACACTACACCCACCACCACAACACTACACCCACCACAACAACACTACACCCACCACCACAACACTATACCACACCATCGCAACACTACACCCACCACCACAACATTACACCACACCATAACAACACTACACCCACCACAGCAACATTACACCCACCACCACAACACTATACCACACCATCGCAACACTACACCCATCACCACAACACTACACCACACCATCACAGCACTACACCCACCACCACAACACTACACCCACCACCACAACACTACACCCACCACCACAACACTACACCCACCACAACACTACACCCACCACCACAACACTACACCCACCACCACAACACTACACCCACCACCACAACACTACACCCACCACCACAACACTACACCCACCACCACAACACACTACACCCACCACAACACTACACCCACCACCACAACACTACACCCACCACCACAACACTCACACCCACCACCACAACACTCACCCACCACCACACTACACACCACCACAACACTACACCCACCACCACAACACTCAACCCACCACACACACACACCCACCACCACAACACTACACCCACCACAACACCACACCCACCACAACACCACACACCCACCACAACACTACACCCACCACAACACTACACCCACCACAACACTACACCCACCACCACAACACTACACCCACCACAACACTACACCCACCACAACACCACTACACCCACCACCACACAACACTACACCCACCACCACAACACTACACCCACCACAACACTACACCCACCACAACACTACACCCACCACCACAACACTACACCCACCACAACACTACACCCACCACAACACTACACCCACCACAACACTACACCCACCCACAACACTACACCCACCACAACACTACACACCCACCACAACACTACACCCACCACAACACTCACACCCACCACAACACTACACCCACCACCACAACACTACACCCACCACTACACACCCACCACAACACTACACCCACCACAACACTACACCCACCACCACAACACTACACCCACCACCCACAACACTACACCCACCACAACACTACACCCACCACAACACTACACCCACACAACACTCCACCCACCACAACACTACACCCACCACCACAACAACACTACACCCACCACCACAACACTACACCCACCACCACAACACTACACCCCACCACAACACTACACCCACCACAACACTACACCCACCACAACACTACACCCACCACAACACCACACCCACCACAACACTACACCCACCACAACACTACACACAACACCACCCACCACAACACCTACACCCACAACACTACCCACAACACTACACCCACAACAACACTACACCCCACCACCCTACCACCCACCACAACACTACACCCACATCATCTAACAAGAGACATAACGTGACACCTCCTGTCAAACATCATCACCACCCACCCTCCCCTTCTCTCCCCTCTCCCCAGGCCCCTCTCCCCCCCTCCCTAGTCACGCACATCTCCCCACCCACTAATTTTCTGGGTTGGTGGATTTTTGGCGTGAGTGGGAGGGTGGTTTAAGCAGTGGGTGGAGGGTGTCAAGGGGTGGAGGGTGTCATAAGGGTGGAGAATGTCAGGTGAAATGGGTGGGTGATTTGGGTGAAGAGGTGTCAGGAGTGGGTGGAGGAAGCAAGATGGGTGGGAAAATAGTGTAGTGAGCGGCTCCTGGGTGGAATGGTGTATGGGTGGTTTGTGTAAATGGGCGGGCGGGCGGGATAGGGGCGGCGGAGGGTGTGAACTGGTCGGCACCACCTGATTTACGGTCCTTTACCACTACCAGAGATGGATAGTAGGCGGTGGGTGGGGTAGTCGGGTGAGGCAGAGAAAGAAAGGTGCAGGAAAAAAGTGGAAGGAGAGGGTGGAGGTGGAGGGTGTTGAGTGAGCGGAACAGGGTGATTTAGGGATAGGGGAGGGGGAGGGGAGGGGAAGGAGGAAAGTAGGGAGGGAGGAAAGGGTAGGGTAAATAAGTAGAGTTTTAAAGGAGCAAAAATAGAGGCGGAAAGTATTTGGTCTTCTTCATTATGACGTAAAAACATCCAAAAAATTATCCCTGATTGGTCACATGACGTCACAACAAGTTTCAATTCCGGATCCATGATTGGTTTTACCGCTATGACGTAAGTAATCATCGATCAAGGATACGTGATTGGTCTGAATCACATAAACTTTATAGCACACACACACACACGCACGCACACACACACACGCACACACACACACACACACACACACACACACACACACACACACACACAATCATTGCCCCTTCTTATATAACGTGACAACACATACAACCAACAAAGCAAAGTCAATATAATCACGTCATTAGCCCTCCTTCAATGACGTCACAACACAAACACCCGTCATTGGTCTACCGTACATGACGTCACAAAACTTTCACCAGGGAGCCACTAAGAGCAACAATGAAAGAGAAACAGAAAATAAGATAAACGAGAAACTTTAGCCGCATAACTAAGGATAATGGTGGATATTAATGAACAAACTGACGGTAAAGATGGCTGAAAATATAAACTGTCGGTGAAATATAACACAAACTAAAAAAAAAATAAATCATGTAGTGGGCAGTGATCACCAACCCTCAGACATGAAGATGGCGCCGTGACTAACAAACTAATGACGTCATAAGAGTAAAAGAAATAAAGCTAGATCTGTGATTGGCTGATGAGAGTCGGGCAGGTAGACCCCAGAAGTTAATTAGAGCACCTGGATAACTGATGCAGTATTAAGTGCAGGTGATATTTGGTGGTGGAGAGAGAGAGAGAGAGAGAGAGAGAGAGAGAGAGAGAGAGAGAGAGAGAGAGAGAGAGAGAGAGAAAGAGAGAGAGAGAGACTACCACCACTACTAATCGTAATCAATACGTCCTCAAAAATGTAATTATCTCCACCACCAAAATAGAATCACTCCACTTGCTGCCACTGACGTATTTCCTCCAACACTTATTTCCTGACACTTGATGGTAACACTTGATGGTAACACTTGATGGTAACACTTGATGGTCACACTTGATGGTAACACTTGATGGTAACACTTGATGGTAACACTTGATGGTAACACTTGATGGTAACACTTGATGGTCACACTTGATGGTCACACTTGATGGTAACACTTGATGGTAACACTTGATGGTAACACTTGATGGTAACACTTGATGGTAACACTTGATGGTCACACTTGATGGTCACACTTGATGGTCACACTTGATGGTCACACTTGATGGTAACACTTGATGGTAACACTTGATGGTAACACTTGATGGTAACACTTAACCACAAACATCAAAGTTAAAGTGTATTTCTGGAGAAACATAACTGTTGTCTAGGTCATGTAATAATAATAATAATAATAATAATAATAATAATAATAATAATAATAATAATAATAATAATAATAATAACACCAACACGATGCACTAAACATCACAACACTACAACAAAACCTTACTAAACAACATAACCACAAAATAAATAAAAACCACAAACAAATTACCCAAACAAACACAAACAAACAAACAAACCCCTACCCTTGATTCCCGCCATATATACAAATAAAGCTTCCTCAAGAGCCTCCTTCCCCCGCTTCGATTTCTCACGACGTTCCAATATTTTGGTCTCATTGAGGCAGCGAGGCGACCAAGATGGCGGAGTGGGGGGGGGGAGGGCCTTGTGGGACTCCCGGAATGTGTTTTATTACGACCGCCACACACTATGGTATTCATGCTCCCTCCCACACGGTGTTAGTGATGGGGCCGATGGGGGAGGATGGTGATGGGGCGATGAGGGAGAGAGGGGAAGTTGGTGATGGGGGGTGGAGCGATAGAGGAGGGGAGGATGGTGGAGGGGATGTGGGAAGGGAAGTTTGGTGTTGGTGATGGGAAGGGTGGTGATGGGTGGGGGATGGGGAGAGGGTGGGGGATAAGGCAGTGAAGGGATCCGGTGATGGGGGGAGATAGATGATGTGAGGGTTGAATGATGGAGAAGAGGTAGAATGGTGGTGGAGGTGAGGTAGAATGGTGGTGCAGAATGGTGATGGTGGGAGGAGGTAGAAGGTGAGGTGGTGGAGGTGAGGATGAAGGAGGAATATGGTGGAGGAGGTAGGTGGAGGTGAGGTGGTGAAGTGTGGTGTGAGGCGTGAGGCAGAATGGTGAGAATGATGAGGTGAGGGTGACGGAGGTGAGGAGAATGAGAAGGTGATGATGAATGAGATGAGGTAGAATGAGGTGGAGGTATGATGGATGATGGAGAGGTAGAATGATGGAGAAGTGAGGTAGAATGATGGAGAAGTGAGGTAGAATGATGGAGGTGAGGTAGAATGATGGTGGAGGTGAGGTCGACCCCTTGAGATTCGGGCTTCAATATATATTTATCTGGGTCTCCTTTACCGGTGGTGGGGGAGGAGGCGAGCATATTGGCCCTTCAGTGATTCTTTCAATGCTTTCATGTCTTTCCGTCTTTCTTTTTATTTATTTCATTTAATGCTTTATTTTTTTTTCATTCAATCGCTGCTTTCTTTTTATTTATTTCATTTATTGCTTTATTTTTTTTTTCATTCAATCGCTTCTTTCTTTTCATTTATTTCATTTATTGCTTTTTTTTTTCATTCAATCGCTTCTTTCTTTTCATTTACCATATCAATTTATTTCATTCTCTTCTCTCCTCTAACCTTGTGTAATTAAATTCATTTTGTTGGATAAAAAACAAAAATAAAAGGTTTGTTCTGAACTAAATATTGCATACAACCATGATTTCTTTTATACCACTACATGTAAGTAATTTAATATAGTCAAGTATTAACTATAAAACCTAAAAAAATGCTTAATATATATAAAATGGTAAAATGGGTCAATTTAATAACCAATTACAACAAATAATAATAAACCTTTTAAATAGGCACCAGTGTAGAGACATTCACACAGACACTTCCCACAAAAAAAAATATTCCCCATCTCATCTCATTCCTCTTTCCCCAACTGCTCTTCTCTTCGCTCCTCTTCCAGTAATCCCTCCAAGACGCCGCCTCACATGCTTCTCACACGTCTAACTAATCTAATCTCAGAAACATCCTTGAAACATCCTTGAGAAAATCACCAACACGACCATTCTGTCAGGACTCAGCTTCGCCAGGATTCCCTCAACTTGGCAGAAAATAGTGTGTGCAAAATCTCATAAAAAAACGGGATGTGAATAAATGATGCACAGCCCACTAGTATTGACGTCAGTTTTCGTCTCGTTTAGTCTAGCGAAAACGTTTTGTGGGTTAGGGTAGGGGTAGGGGTAGGGGTAGGGTAGGGTAGGGTAGGGTTGGGTTAGGGTAGGGGTAGGGTTAGGGGTAGGGGAAGGGTAGGGATTAGGGTTAGGTAAGATAGGGTAGGGTTGAGTAGGTTAGGTTAGATGAAGATGATTAAGATGAGGGTGAAATAAGGTGGATGAGGGGCAAATCTCCAGGTAATCCTATAATTTAAATTACCATTATCTATTTAGCTATAAACATATATATTTACACACCTAACTATAATAGCCTTTATCAACACATAGACAATAGTACTTATATAAATGTGGGCTATTTACATATATCAATAATTTACACTACCCTAATTAACCAGATAAACGATGTATATATATAAATGTTCTTATCCATAAAGACCAAACACACACCTGAAGCCGAGGTCATTAGCGAGAGGTTAGGGGTTAAGGTGATGTGGGTTAATGACCTAATTTCATGGTCCAGGTGTTACTCTGTTTATTGTCGAGGATATTATATTATTATTATTATTATTTGTATTATTATTATTATTATTTGTTGTTGTATGATCATAAAACACACACACACACACACACACACACACACACAGGTTGACCTTTGAGGCATTTTCTGGTGATGCATTTTTGTGAAGATGAGCCGTGTTGGGGGAGTTCCTCACGCCTCAGACATTTCCCCTCACCCAGCACCTCCCATCACCCTGTCACCTCCCCTCACCCTGTCACCTCCCCTCACCCTGGCACCTCCCCTGGCACCCCCAGCACCTTCCCTCACCCTGGCACCTCCCATCACCCTGGCACCTCCCCTCACCCTGGCACCTACCCTCACCCTGGCACCCTCTCCCCTCACCCTGGCGCCTCCACTCTCTGGGCACCTCCACTCCTGGCCCTCCTGGCACCTCCCTCACCCTGGCACCTCCCCTCACCCCAGCACCTCCCTCACCCTGGCACCTCCCCACCTCTGGCACCTCCCTCCCTCACCCCTGGCACCGTCCTTCACCCTGCACCTCCCCTCACATTGGCACCTCACCCTGGCACCACCGTCCACCCTGCGCCTCCCTTCACCCTGGAACCTTCCCTCACCCTGCGCCTCCCTCACCCTGGAACCTTCCCCACCCTGGCACCTCCCCTCACCCCGGGCACCTCCCCTCACCCTGGCACCTTCCCCTCACCCTGGCACCTTCCCTCACCCCTGGCACCTTCCCTCACCGCACCTTCCCTCACCCTGGCACCTCCTCCCTCACCCTGGCACCTCCCTCACCCTGGCACCTCCTCACCCTGGCACCTCTCACCCTGGCACCTTCCCTCACCCTGGCACCTCCCCTCACCCTGGCACCTCCCCTCACCCTGGCACTCTCCTCACCCTGGCACCTCCCTCACCCTGGCACCTTCCCTCACCCCTGGCACCTTCCCCTTCACCCTGGCACCTTCCCTCACCCTGGCACCTCCTCCCCTCACCCTGGCACCTCCCCTCACCCCTGGGCACCACCCCTCCCCACCCTGGCACCTTCCCTCACCCTGGCACCTTCCCTCACCCTGGCACCTCCCCTCACCCTGGCACCTCCCCTCACCCTGGCACCTTCCCTCACCCTGTGTTGTGCTGCAGTCTTACAAATTATCATCATTGTCATCATAATCATTATCTCTCTCTCTCTCTCTCTCTCTCCTCAGGTAAACACAGTCAGTCAACCTTGGATGATCTTCAGCTCAGGGTCACAGCTGTCACGGTCCACGCCTCCCTGGCCCTCAGTGCCACTCACGCCCCGGCTGGCCCTCTCAGTGCCGTCTTTGTGTAGTGCCTGGGGGTCTGGCACCATGGCTGCCATTACCCCCTGGGGACACACTGGTCAATATAGGCACTTAACGCCCACGTTGTCAAGGCTCGTCGGGTTGACCTGTGATCAGGAGGTCAAATGGGCCCCAATCTTAATAGGCCCCAGTTCTAATACGACCCATACCTATTAAAGTACTTGTTCTCATAGATCCTATTTATAGCGGGTATCAGTCCTAATAGGGCCCAACCTAAGATGAAATAACCATTAGGATTTAGGCCTACTGGAGCCGCCCCAAACTATCATCAAAGTGGGTTCGAGATGACCAGTGACAGGTGAAGGACTTGTCCACTCTGACCACTGAGGAATGTGGCCACTCTTGAGGAATGTGGCCACTGTCAGTTAAGGCCATTTAAAGGGCACACACACACACACACACACACACACACACACACACACACACACGTGGCCACTGTCAGAGACGATGTAGTAAGTGGTGGCACAACGTCATGATGATAATGGCACCTCACTTGGCCACGCCTCACACGTGGCCATACCTCACTTGGCCACACCTCACACGTGGACACACCTCACACGTGGCCGCACCTCACTTGGCCACACCACACGTGGACACACCTCACACATGGCCACACCTTACACGTGGCCACACCTCACACGTGGCCACACCTCACATTTCGACGTCTTACTCCTCTCTTGGCCACCTTGGCTCTAGCATGGTGGCACACATGGGGCACACGGCCCTGGCACACACACCACTCATGGTGGCACACGGCCCTCATGGTGGCACACGGCCCTCATGGTGGCACCCGGTAATGTGGCACACGGCCCTCATGGTGGCACACGGCCCTCATGGTGGCACACGGCCCCTCATGGTGGCACACGGCCTCATGGTGGCACACGGCCCTCCACACGGCCCTCATGGTGGCACACACACCCGGGTGGCACACGGCCTCATGGTGGCACACGGCCCTCATGGTGGCACACGGCCTCATGGTGGCACACGGCCCTCATGGTGGCACACACGGCCTCATGGTGGCACCTGGCCCTCATGGTGGCAGGCCCTCATGGTGGCACACGGCCTCATGGTGGCACACGGCCCCTGGCATGGTGGCACACGGCCCTTATGGTGGCACACGCCCTTATGGCCCTCATGGTGGCACGGCCCTTATGGTGGCACGGCCCCTCATGGTGGCACCTGGCCCTCATGGTGGCCACACAGCGGCACCTGGCATGGTGGCACGGCCCTCATGGTGGCACCTGGCCCTGGTGCACACGGCCCCATGGTGGCACACGGCCCTCATGGTGGCACAGCCCCTCATGGCACCTGGCCCTCATGGTGGCACACGGCCCTCATGGTGGCACACGGCCCCTCATGGTGGCACACGGCCCTCATGGTGGCACACTGGTGGCACACTCATGGTGGCACACGGCCCTCATGGTGGCACCTGGCACACACGGCCCTGGTGGTGCACACGGCCCCTCATGGTGGCACACCTGGCCCCTCATGGTGGCACACGGCCCCTCATGGTGGCACACGGCCCTCATGGTGGCACACAGGCCCTCATGGTGGCACACGGCCCTCATGGTGGCACACGGCCCTCATGGTGGCACACGGCCCTCATGGTGGCACCTGGCCCCTCATGGTGGCACGGCCCTCATGGTGGCACACGGCCCTCATGGTGGCACGGCCCTTATGGTGGCACACGGCCCTCATGGTGGCACACGGCCCTCATGGTGGCACACGGCCCTTATGGTGGCACTGGCCCTCATGGTGGCACACGGCCCACTTATGGTGGCACACGGCCCTCATGGTGGCACACGGCCCTCATGGTGGCACACGGCCCTCATGGTGGGCACACGGCCTCGCACAGCCCCTCATGGTGGCACGGCCCTCATGGTGGCACAGGCCTCATGGTGGCACCCCTCATGGTGGCACACGGCGGTGGCACCTGGCATGTGGCACACGGGCCTCATGGTGGCACACGGCCCTCATGGTGGCACCTGGCCCTCATGGTGGCACACGGCCCTCATGGTGGCACACGGCCCTTATGGTGGCACCTGGCCCTCACCACCAATCTCTCCCTCTCTCTTCTCGTCTCCTCTCCATCAATCACTACCCACTTCTCTCCCCTTTCTTCTTCATCATCATCAACACTTGTGTGTGTGTGTGTGTCCATCCATTACCTGTACACCATCATTATTTCCTCTTCGTCTCTTCCATCTTCGTCTTTTTTCTTCTTCTTCATCTTTTCCTTCTTCCTTTTCTTCCATCTTCGTCTCTTCCATCTTCGTCTCTTCCATCTTCGTCTCTTCCAACTTCATCTCTTCCGTCTTCATCTCTTCCATCTTCGTCTTTTTCTTCTTCTTTTCTTCGTCTCCTTCTATTTCTTTCTATTTTTAATTTCTTATCAGTTTCTCCCTCTCTTGCTATTCCCATCTTTCTCATGTCCTTCTTTCTTAACCATCTCTTTCTACCTTAATTCTCTGCCTCCCTCTTCTTCTCCGTCTCCGTAATTATCGGCCCTGTCCTTCCTCTCCCGTTACTCTTATCTCGCTCTATTTCTCGTGTTCTTTCATCATCATTATCTCTTTCCTCCTCCTCCCTTCATCTCTTCCCTACCACTACACCATCTTCCTCCCCCTTCCTTCTCCTCACTTCCTCTTTGTTTATCATCATCTTCCCTTCCTCCTCTCTTCATCTTCCTCCAAATAAAGTTACAAAAACCCGTATAATTACAGGTAAGGTACAGGTAAGTTAAAGGTATAGTTATAAAGTTCAGGTACAGTAATTAACTACTATACAGCACCACAGGTTGTATTGTTGTAACGTGTGTGTGTGTGTGTGTGTGTGTGTGTGTGTGTGTGTGTGAGCAACTTGACCCCAGTGAGGCGTCAAGTTTAACTAATACTTCCTAAGTCAATGATGTTGATCTGTACAGCTGAACTACCATAGCTCAGCTGTGTGTTGAGGCCAGCTGACCCTACCATAGCCAGCTGTGTGTTGAGGCCAGTTGACCCTACCACAACCAGCTGTGTGTTGAGGCCAGCTGACCCTACCATAACCAGCTGTGTGTTGAGGCCAGCTGACCCTACCATAACCAGCTGTGTGTTGAGGCCAGCTGACCCTACCATAACCAGCTGTGTGTTGAGGCCAGCTGACCCTACCATAGCCAGCTGTGTGTGAGGCCAGCTACCATACCCAGCCCAGCTGACCCTATAGCCAGCTGTGTGTGAGGCCAGCTGACCCCCCATAGCCAGCTGTGTGTTGAGGCCAGCTGACCCTACCATAGCCAGCTGTGTGTTGAGGCCAGCTGACCATAGCCAGCTGTGTGTTGAGGCCAGTTGACCTACCACCCAGCTGTGTGTGTGAGGCCAGCTGACCCTACCATAGCCAGCTGTGAGCCAGCCAGTACTACCAGCTGAGGCCAGCTGACCCTACCATAGCCAGCTGTGTGTTGAGGCCAGTTGACCACCATAGCCAGCTGTGTGGCTTGCACCATAACCAGCTGGTGTTGAGGCCAGCTCCCTACCATGCCAGCTGTGTGTTGAGGCCAGTTGACCCTACCATACCCAGCTGTGTGTTGAGGCCAGCTGACCATACCATAACCAGCTGTGTGTTGAGGCCAGCTGACCATACCATAGCCAGCTGTGTGTTGAGGCCAGCTGACCCTACCATAACCAGCTGTGTGTTGAGGCCAGCTGACCCCATGCTCACTGGGGAATATTTATCAGGCTTTATTGTGAGGTTGAGTGAACGTCAGGCGCTGGTGATCGCTCGTACTGGCGCTATATATAAGGGAGGGTGAGAGTGACAACACACCACTCTGTCAGAAGTGTTTAGTGAGGAGGAGTTGGGACAGGTGTTGTGGTCTTCTCTCACGTGAGTTTGTTTACACATCAGCTGACTCGTCCAGGTATACCCAGCCAACCCAAGTGAGGGGGTTCACGGTAACACACACACACACACACACACACACACACACACACACACACACACACACACACACACACACACACACACACACACACAGCTTCATTGGTGTCACCATGTCTTAAACCAGACAAGACCAGTTGTGTTTATTGAGCGTGTCACCCTAAGTGAGGGAGGGTGAGGGGAAGTGAGGGAGGGTGAGGGGGAGGGAAGGGAAGGGGGAGGAGGAAGGAGGATGAGAGTAAGGGAGGGAGGGAGGGAGGGAGGATGAGGGTAAGAAAGGAGGGATAGTGAGGATGAGGAAGGGCGAGAGAGGGCTTGGGGGAGGAGGGGGAAGGGTGGGTGAGGGTAAGGTAGAAAGTGAGGGAGGGTGAGGCAGTGTAAGAGAGTGAGTGAGTGGGAGAAAAGGTGGGAGTAACTGTAACCTCATAAGACTGTGTAACCTCATAAGACTGTGTAACCTCATAAGACTGTGTAACCTCATAAGACTGTGTAACCTCATAAGACTGCATAACCTCATAAGACTGTAAACTCATAAGACTATAACCTCATAAGACTGTGTAACCTCATAAGACTGTGGCAACCTCATAAGACTGCATAATAAGACTGTGTAACCTCATAAGACTGTGTAACCTCATAAGACTGTGTAACCTCATAAGACTGTGTAACCTCATAAGACTGCATAACCTCATAGACTGTAAACTCATAAGACTATAACCTCATAAGACTGTGTAACCTCATAAGACTGCATAACCTCATAAGACTGTAAACTCATAAGACTATAACTTCATAAGACTGTATAACCTCATAAGACTATAACCTCATAAGACTATAACCTCATAAGACTGTATAAACTCATAAGATTGTAACCTCATAAGACTGTACAACCTTATAAGACTGTATAACCTCATAAGACTGTAAACTCATAAGACTATAACCTCATAAGACTGTGTAACCTCATAAGACTATAACCTCGTAAGACTGTATAAACTCATAAGATTGTAACCTCATAAGACTGTATAACATTATAAGACTGTATAACCTCATAAGACTGTATAAACTCATAAGATTGTAACCTCATAAGACTGTATAACCTTATAAGACTGTAAACTCATAAGACTATAACCTCATAAGACTGTATAACCTCATAAGACTATAACCTCATAAGACTATAACCTCATAAGACTGTATAAACTCATAAGATTGTAACCTCATAAGACTGTACAACCTTATAAGACTGTATAACCTCATAAGACTGTAAACTCATAAGACTATAACCTCATAAGACTGTGTAACCTCATAAGACTATAACCTCATAAGACTGTATAAACTCATAAGATTGTAACCTCATAAGACTGTATAACATTATAAGACTGTATAACCTCATAAGACTGTATAAACTCATAAGATTGTAACCTCATAAGACTGTATAACCTCATAAGACTATAACCTCATAAGACTATAACCTCATAAGACTGTATAAACTCCTAAGACTATAACCTCATAAGACTGTGTAACCTCAAAAGACTATAACCTCATAAGACTGTATAAACTCATAAGATTGTAACCTCATAAGACTGTATAACCTCATAAGACTATAACCTCATAAGACTATAACCTCATAAGACTGTATAAACTCCTAAGACTATAACCTCATAAGACTGTATAACCTCATAAGACTGTAAACTCATAAGACTGTATAACCTCATAAGACTGTAAACTCATAAGACTGTATAACCTCATAAGACTATAACCTCATAAGACTATAACCTCAAAAGACTGTATAACCTCATAAGACTGTATAACCTCATAAGACTGTATAACCTCATAAAGCTGTAAACTCATAAGACTGTATAACCTCATAAGACTATAACCTCATAAGACTGTATAACCTCATAAGACTGTAACCTCATAAGACTGCAACCTCATAAGACTATAACCTCAAAAGACTATAACCTCATAAGACTGTAACCTCATAGACTGTATAACCTCATGAACTATAACCTCAAAAGACTGTATAACCTCATAAGACTATAACCTCAAAAAGACTATAACCTCATAAAGGCTGTGTAACCTCATGAACTGTATAACCTCCTTAAGACTGTATAACCTCATAGAAGACTATAACCTCATAAGACTATAACCTCATAAGACCTTAACCTCATAAAACTGTGTAACCTCATAAGACTATAACTCCTTAAGACTGTATAACCTCATAGACTGTGTAACCTCCTTAAGACTGTAACCTCATAAGACTGTAACCTCCATAAGACTGTGTAACCTCATAAGACTGTGTAACCTCATAAAACTGTGTAACCTCATAAGACTATAACCTCATAAGACTGTATAAACTCATAAGACTATAACCTCATAAGACTGTGTAACCTCATAAGACTGTATAACCTCATAAGACTATAACCTCATAAGACTGTATAAACTCATAAGACTATAACCTCATAAAACTGTGTAACCTCATAAAACTGTGTAACCTCATAAGACTATAACCTCATAAGACTGTATAAACTCATAAGACTATAACCTCATACGACTGTATAAACTCATAAGACTATAACCTCATAAAACTGTGTAACCTCATAAAACTGTGTAACCTCATAAGACTATAACCTCATAAGACTGTATAAACTCATAAGACTATAACCTCATAAGACTGTGTAACCTCATAAGACTGTATAAACTCCTAAGACTATAACCTCATAAGACTGTGTAACCTCATAAGACTGTGTAACCTCATAAGACTGTATAACCTCATAAGACTATAACCTCATAAGACTGTGTAACCTCATAAGACTGTATAACCTCATAAGACTGTGTAACCTCATAAGACTGTATAACCTCATAAGACTGTGTAACCTCATAAGACTGGTAACCTCATAAGACTGTGTAACCTCAGAACTGTGTAACCTCATAAGACTGTGCAACCTCATGAGACTGTGTAACCTCATAAGACTGTGTAACCTCATAAGACTATAACCTCCTTAAGACTGTGTAACCTCATAAAGCTGTGTAACCTCATAAGACTTGTAACCTCATAAGACTGTATAACCTCATAAGACTGTGTACACCTCCTTAAGACTGTGTAACCGCATAAGACTATAACCTCATAAGACTGTATAACCTCATAAGACTGTGTAACCTCATAAGACTATAACCTCATAAGACTGTGTAACCTCATAAGACTGTATAACCTCATAAGACTGTGTAACCTCATAAGACTGTGTAACCTCATAAGACTGTGTAACCTCATAAGACTATAACCTCATAAGACTGTGTAACCTCATAAGACTGTGTAACCTCATAAGACTGTGTAACCTCATAAGACTATAACCTCATAAGACTGTGTAACCTCATAAGACTGTATAACCTCATAAGACTGTATAAACCCATAAGACTATAACCTCATAAGACTGTATAACCTCATAAGACTGTGTAACCTCATAAGACTGTGTAACCTCATAAGACTGCATTACCTCATAAGACTGTGTAACCTCAAAAGACTGTAACCTCATAAGACTGGGGCCCAAGAGAACCTCCAACCTCTAATAAATCTATCTTATTGAACACTCGAAAAACATATTATGCCAGAGGGGCCAAGTTAAGAGTGCCGCCAAAATTACATTCCAGAAGGCCTTGGCACTAGCTTGGCACTCGACCCACCTGACCTCTGACCTCATAAATAGAGGAGGTCTTAGAGATAAAGTTATACCGTTGACTGTAGTAATGTTTCTCACCACTGTACCTGTAGTAATGTTTCTCACCACTGTACCTGTAGTAATGTTTCTCACCACTGTACCTGTAGTAATGTTTCTCACCATTGTACCTGTAGTAATGTTTCTCACCACTGTACCTGTAGTAATGTTTCTCACCACTGTACCTGTAGTAAGTTTTCTCGCCACTGTACCTGTAGTAATGTTTCTCACCACTGTACCTGTAGTAATGTTTCTCACCACTGTATCTGTAGTAATGTTTCTCACCACTGTACCTGTAGTAATGTTTCTCACCACTGTACCTGTAGTAATGTTTCTCACCACTGTACCTGTAGTAATGTTTCTCACCACTGTACCTGTAGTAATATTTATCACCACTGTACCTGTAGTAATGTTTCTCACCACTGTACCTGTAGTAATGTTTCTCACCACTGTACCTGTAGTAATGTTTCTCGCCACTGCACCTGTAATGTTTCTCGCCACTGTACCTGTAGTAATGTTTCTCACCACTGTACCTGTAGTAATGTTTCTCACCACTGTACCTGTAGTAATGTTTCTCACCACTGTATTTGCACTTGCCTTGGTTTAATTAATCACTTCATACTTTAATTCTTTCAACAGACAGATATATTTCTGTGTAGGGCGTGTGTAGTGGGCGTGTGGGTGTAGACATACGTGTGTAGTGGGCGTGTGGGCGTGGAAGACAGATGTGTGAGAGACTTGCAGTGACCAGCAGGTATATGGGAAGGGGCGTGATGAAGGGGTGTATGTCAGGGCGTCGTACAAGCGCCCCCCTACCCACCCCCTCATTGTACCAGACAGACCAGGTGAGTGCTACACCTGGCCCCCACCTGGTGAACGAGCCAAGGGTCGTATCCCCCCCTCCTCCCCCCATCCACCCTACCAGACGTGTTGTCAATTACCGTCTGGGCGTAGACAGCCAACTTAACGCTAATGTGCTGCCCTAGACGACCTTCCCTCCCTCTCTCCTTCCCACCTTCCCTCCCCATCCCCTCCTTCTTCCATTCCCCCTCGCCTTTCTACCTCCCATCCCTCCTACGCATCCCTCCCTCCACCAACCCGGAACCCAAAATTAACTCCGGGTTATGAGGCAGAGAAGAGACAGGAAAATGCCCCACCTAACCTAACAATAGTTACCGTGTGTGTGTGTGTGTGTGAAATAATGGACAAAGGTGTTATGGTGACACTGAACGACTGCTAACGTGAGAACCATGACAATTAACACTTGAAATACCTTTGTGAAATACTGAACAAAGCGCAGGTGAGGCGAAATAACAATTAAGAAAAATACCTCAGATGTAATTAGCAAAAAAAAAGTGAACCCCATTGACGTCTTTCATCTGGGGAAAATAGACCCCAGATGTTACAAATGGGCCCCCAATTTTAAGAAATATAGTCTAATGGGCCCCAATCTAAACATGACCAGAAATCTAATGGTATTTAACTTTTAAATTATCTTAGATACCAAATGGTTAGGTTAGGCTAGGCTAGGTTAGATTAGGTTAAGTTAGGTTAGATTGGACTCTTATCAGAACTGGTGCCCGTTTGACCAGCAACCCTGATCTCACTTGACCTGTGACCCACACTAAATGCCCCGCCGTGCCCCCCTACCTACGACTTCATCATACCCAGGGTCATCATACTGGTTGTAAACACACCCATCATACACGGGACATACTTCATTATCATATTGGCTTGTTCATTGTTTATCTAGAGCCTGTTATAAAAATACTAATGTCAATAATGATAATAATGACAACAACAACAATAATAATAATAATGATAATGATAATGATAATGATAATGATAATGATAATAATAATAATAATAATAATAATAATAATAATAACAATAATAATAACAATAACAATAACAATGATAATGATAATGATAATGATAATAATAATAATAATAATAATAATAATAATAATAATAATAATACCATCAAGGGACATTATAAACACCCTGTACACTCGTACTATCTGTCTATCTATCTATCTATCTATCTATCTATCCATCCATCCATCTAAACGTTCCCTCACAGCTGATCATCTCAACACGCGACAACAAACGTTCTAATCTCAGGCTGGACGGGAAACGTTCTCCCCTTGACCGTCCCAAACGTTTGAGTCAGGCGTTGATGAGAGGCGAGTAGTCACCTTTGAACGTTTTCTACATAGACGATTGATTGCGCCTCTGTCATGGCTCTAGTTGGAACGACCCCCACCCCTGATGTTGTAGGTGAGGTACGACCCCCTCCCCCTCTGATGTTGTAGGTGAGGTCGGCCTCCCCTGATGTTGTAGGTGAGGTACGACCCCTTCCCTGATGTTGTAGGTGAGGTACGACCTCCCCTGATGTTGTAGGTGGTGACCCCTCCCCTGATGTTGTAGGTGGTGCACCCCCTGATGTTGTAGGTGAGGTACGGCCCCCTCCCCCTGATGTTGTGGGTGGTACGACCCCTCCCCTGATGTTGTAGGTGGTGACCCCTCCCCCTGATGTTGTAGGTGAGGTGACCCCCTCCCCCTGATGTTGTAGGTGAGGTGACCCTCCCCCTGATGTTGTGGGTGAGGTACGACCCCGATGTTGTGGTGAGGTCCGACCTCCCCCTGATGTTGTAGGTGAGGTGACCCCCTACCCCTGATGTTGAGGTGGTGACCCCCTTGATGTTGTAGGGAGAGGGAGGGAGGGAGAGTTCGGCGTCCCGTTTACATCAAAGGTGTGCCAATTACCCTCTCGTGCCATTAACATTATGAAACGGAGCGTCTTTAGTGCAGGCAAATGTTTTAGTAACGCTCCCTCCTCCCATCCTCCATCCTTCAAAGTGCTGTGTTGGTGACCTTCTTCCTTCCTTCCTCAAAGTGCTGTGTTGGTGGCCTTCCTTCCTTCCTTCTGCCTCAAAGTGCTGTGTTGGTGACCTTCCTTCCTTCCTTCCCTTCCTTCCTCAAAGTGCTGTGTTGGTGGCCTTCCTTCCTTCTGCCCTCAAAGTGCTGTGTTGGTGACCTTCCTTCCTTCCTTCCTCAAAGTGCTGTGTTGGTGGCCTTCCTTCCTTCCTTCTGCCTCAAAAGTGCTGTGTTGGTGACCTTCCTTCCTTCCTTCCTTCCTTCCTCAAAGTGCTGTGTTGGTGGCCTTCCTTCCTTCCTTCTGCCTCAAAGTGCTGTGTTGGTGGCCTTCCTTCCTTCCTTCCTCAAGTGCTGTGTTGGTGGCCTTCCTTCCTTCCTTCCTTCCTTCCTTCCTCAAAGTGCTGTGTTGGTGGCCTTCCTTCCTTCCTTCTGCCTCAAAGTGCTGCTGGTTTGGCCTTCCTTCCTTCCTTCTTCCTCAAAGTGCTGTGTTGGCCTTGTCCCTTCCTTCCTTCCTTCCTTCCTTCCTTCCTTCCTTCCTTCCTCAAAGTGCTGTGTTGGTGGCCTTTGTTCCTTCCTTCCTTCCTTCCTCAAAGTGCTGTGGTGGCCTTCCTTCCTTCCTTCCTTCCTCAAAACTGTGTTTGGTGGCCTTCCTCCCTCCGTCCTTCACCTTATAACCTACTTATTGATCAACAGAGATGGAAGTACAAGCTAATGACTGTTATTTAAACACACACACACACACACACACAGAGAGAGAGAGCTGTGAAAGGGGGAGGGGGAAGGGAAGGAAGAGGAAAGATGACAGGAGAAAAAACTGTGAAGTGTGGTGAGGAGGCGGGCAGTGGGGAGGGTGGTGGAGAGGAGAGCAATGATGAGGGGGGGAGAGGAAGAGGAGGAGGAGTGAGAGGGGAAGGCTGAGGAGAGTGGGGGAAGGATGACCTATAAGTCAACAATGGTTTAAGGACAATCAAGTACTTAGACTGATGAGAGAGGAAGAGGGAGAAGAGGAAGGGAAGGAAGGGAGAGGAGACGAGGAGGGGAAAGGAAGAAGTCAAAGAAAGGGAAGGAGCAGAGGTATAAAGGAGAGATAAAGGGGAGAGAACATAAGGAAATAAACAGTGTTATGAGGGGAAACATCTTGAACCATCTTCAATTTTGCAACGAGGGAAAAAAATGGCCTCAAGAGGGAGAAAGAGGGAAGGAGGAGAGAAGTGGGGGGGAGGAGAGAGGGAGTAAAGGGAGGAAGGAATAATAAAGAATTAAAGAATAAGACACTAAAAAGAAGAAGAAATTAAAGATGTGAATAATAATAATAATAATAATAATAATAATAATAATAATAATAATAATAATAATAATGACGACGCTGGGGATGATAATGTATAGTGAGGGGTCAGCTTCACCATGTTACCCTCCTCCTCCCCCCAGACATGTATAGTGAGGGGTCAGCTTCACCATGTACCCTCCTCCGCCCCCCCAGACATGTATAGTGAGGGGGTCAGCTTCACCATGTTACCCTCCTCCGCCTCCCCCAGACATGTATAGTGAGGGGGTCAGCTTCACCATGTTCCCTCCTCCTCCCCCCAGACATGATGTGAGGTCAGCCACCATGTTACCCTCCTCCTCCCCCCCCAGACATGTAGTGAGGTCAGCTTCACCATGTACCCTCCTCCGCCTCCCCCAGACATGTATAGTGAGGGGGTCAGCTTCACCATGTTACCTCCTCCGCCTCCCCAGACATGTGTATAGTGAGGGGGTCAGCTCTGTTTACCTCCTCCCCCAGACATATAGTGAAGTCAGCTTCACCATATTACCCTCCTCCCCTCCCCAGACATGTATAGTGAGGTCAGCTTCACCACGTTACCCTCCTCCGCCTCCCCAGACATGTATAGTGAGGGGTCAGCTTCACCATGTTACCCTCCTCTCCCCCCCAGACAGACACACGCTCTGACATCCACTGGGCTATGACCTCCTATATAAGCTTCTGGGGTCAAATTAACTTTGTGTGTGTGTGTGTGTGTGTGTGTGTGTATATGTTCTGTGTGCACATGTGAACATTGCTATGTGTATGTATGGTCTTATAGTCCCGTGTGCACATGTGGGTTGAGAGATTGTCATAATATTATTGTAATTTTTCTCATATTTCTCTAGTAATTTATCCTCTCTCTCAGATCTCGTTAGCTCTCACACACGCATTACCAAAAGTAAACGGTCTCCACCTACCCTGACGACCAGTTAGGGGCGGTGCGGATACAGCACACTGTTAACTCACACCTCGGTACACAAAGCAGCAACGTGACCCATACTAAACTATACAAATTATCAAGAGACCAGTATACAGTATATTCCTTCATACATAAAATAAAACTCTCCGTCAACACCTCAAAAAAACCACATTCAACTTGTAAAAAAAATAAATAACAAAATCATACGCAATTACCAAGTGCCGGCGTATAATAGACTCCGTAAAATGTATTATACTGGCGTCTATTACTTTATAAACACCAAGCGTATATTATATAAAAAATAATAATTATACGCAGTTAAGTTTCAGGCGTATAATACTGACAAAAATTACACCATCAGGGTCTTGTGTATATAAAACTAAGAGCGAAACTGAATCAGGGGAAAGGAGGAAGGAGGGAGGAATAGGTAGGGGAAGGTAGGAGGGAAGGAGGAAAAGAAAGAAAGGAGGGAGAGGAGGGAGGAGGAGGAAGGAAATAGGAAAAAAAAGAGCAAAGGAGGATAGGAAGGGGAGAAGTGGGAAAGGGAAGGAGGAGGGGATTTTTTCAAGCCAGAGGAAAGGCGGTAGGGGAAAAGGAAAGGGAAAGGGAAGGGGAAGAGGACGGGAAGAGATAAGGAAAAGAGGGATGGTGTACAGGAGGGAAAGAGGAGAAGGGAGAGAAAGAAGGGGGGAGGGGGGGGGGAGGTATAGGCGAGGAATAAGCCCATTCACATGTATTATAAACAGACAGACACACTCATAAAGAACGTCGCTGTTGGGGTACATAATAATAATACTATAGCGTCACACAGCAGCAGGAAGCGTCACACAGCAGTAGGAAGCGTCACACAGCAGCAGGAAGCGTCACACAGCAGCAGGAAGCGTCACACAGCAGCAGGAAGCGTCACACAGCAGCAGGAAGCGTCACTGGCAGTAAGAAGCGTCACGCAGCAGTGGAAGCGTCACACAGCAGCAGGAAGCGTCACAGCAGCAGGAAGCGTCACCAGCAATGAGGAAGCGTCACACAGCAGCAGTAAGCGTCATACAGCAGTGAAGCGTCACCAGCGGTAGGAAGCGTCACGCAGCAAGGAAGCGTCACACAGCAGCAGGAAGCGTCACACAGCGACGTCACACAGCAGTAGGAAGCGTCACGGCAGTAAGGAAGCGTCATCGGCAAGGAAGCGATCACAGCAGTGAAGCGTCACACAGCGGTAAGCGTCACACAGCAGTAGGAAGCACAGCAAAGCGTCACACAACATAGGAAGCGTCACACAGCGGTAGGAACGTCACACAGCGGAGAAGCGTCACCACAGCAGCGAGCGTCACACAGCAGTGGGAAGCGTCTCACGCAGCAGTAGAAGCGTCACACAGCAGTGGAAGCGTCATACAGCAATGGAAGCGTCACACAGCAGTAGGAAGCGTCACACAGCGCGTAAGGAAGCGTCACACAGCAGCAGGAAGCGTCACACAGCGGCAGGAAGCGTACACAGCAGTAGGAAGCGTCACACAGCAGTAGGAAGCGTCATACAGCAGTAGGAAGCGTCACACAGCAGTAAGGCATCACAGCGGTAGGAAGCGTCACACAGCAGTAGGAAGCGTCACGCAGCAGCAGGAAGCGTCACGCAGCAGTAGGAAGCGTCACACAGCAGTGAAGCGTCACACAGCAGTAGGGAAGCGTCACACAACGGTGGAAGCGTCACACAGCAGTAGGAAGCGTCACGCAGCAGGAAGCGTCACCGCAGACTGGAAGCGTCACACAGCAGTAGGAAGCGTCACACAGCAGCAGGAAGCGTCACGCAGCGGTAAGGAAGCGTCACAGCAGCAGTAAGGAAGCGTCACCAGCAGCAGGAAGCGTCACGGCAGTAAAGCGTCACACAGCGGTAGGAAGCGTCACACAGCAGCAGGAAGCGTCACGCAGCAGCAAGGAAGCGTCACACAGCAGTAAGGCGTCACACAGCGGCGGAGCGTCACACAGCGGTAGGAAGCGTCACGCAGCAATGGAAGTGTCACACAGCAGTAGGAAGCGTCACAGCAGTGGAAGCGTCACCAGCATGAAAGCGTCACACAGCAGTAGGAAGCGTCACACAGCAGGAAGCGTCCGCAGCAGGAAGCGTCACACCAGTAAGGAAACGTCTGGCAGCAGGAAGCGTCACACACGCAGTAGGAAGCGTCACGGCAGTAGGAAGCGTCACACAGCAGTAGGAAGCGTCACGCAGCAGCAGGAAGCGTCACGCCAGCAGTGGAAGCGTCACTCAGCAGCAGGAAGCGTCACCAGCAGCAGGAAGGCGTCCACAGCAGCAGGAAGCGTCACCAGCAGCAGGAAGCGTCACTCAGCAGCAGGAAGCGTCACAGCAGCAGGAAGCGTCACACAGCAGTAGGAAGCGTCACACACACCAGTGAGCGTCACATAGCAGTGGGCAGCGTCACCGCAGTAGGAAGCGTCACACAGCAGCAGGAAGCGTCACAGCAGCAGGCGTCACGCAGCAGCAGGAAGCGTCACACAGCAGTAGGCATACGAGCAGCAGGAAGCGTCACACAGCAGTAGGAAGCGTCACACAGCAGCAGGAATCACACAGCAGCAGGAAGCGTCACAGCAGTAGGAAGCGTCTCACACAGCGGTAGGAAGCGTCACACAGCAATGGAAGCGTCACACAGCAGTAAGGAAGCGTCACATAGCATTATATAACAACCACAATCGCCACTACTTTCAACAGCATCCATTATCCTACAACAACAATAACCACTGCTATAACAACCAACAAACCATCATTAATAAAACAACAACCAACACAACAAGAACCACAACAACTACCCAACTTCAACAACCAACACGACCATCACAACAACCACTACCACATCCTGACACTCTAGTGGTTAAACCTATTGAGAAACTGTCAGCTGAAGAGTATCCATTTTCTATACGGCGTCCCACAAGGCAAGGGTCCTACACTATTTCTGTCACCAGATAGTGGATATGAAAAACAGGGAGAATAGAGGTTAAAAGAGAGATAAGGGAGAAGAGAGATATATAGAAGGAAAGGAGGATGGGGAAGAAAGGGAGATGAGGGATTTTGAAAAGTAGGAAGAGAAAGGAAAAAAAAAGGAAGGGTGTTGAGTAAGAGTTGGTAGGACAGGGAGAAAAGAAAAGATGGTTTGAATAGCAGTGTGTGCGTGTGCTGCTGCGTGTGCGTCTGGTGCGTGTGCGTGTGTGTGTGTGTGTAGTGTGCAAGTACTGGTGTGTAGAATATGATCCACTCATTTGATGTATACACAGTCTAGCTTTTATATATATACATCAGTCAAGGAACAAAATTACAATAGACAATTTTTATAGTGTTAAGTGAACGTTTATGAAGTTACGAAAATTTTTACTTTATCTTAAGTTACGAGACTTTGGTGCAATATCGATAAAAAATACTTCAAGTAATTGATGGTGGAAAAAAATCGTCAATGACTAGGTTTTTACAGCGGTTCTTAAGACTCTCTCTGTAAATGGCTTGAGCTTACACTTTGGCATTACTGATGGAAGAACGCTCACCTGTAACACAGCCCACCTGCACGCTCACACTCACCTGCGACTAATTTAACACCAAATATAAACAGTGACAGAAATAAGACTACACCAACACGTAATATTAATTTTTATGATAATTTGTATGATTTAGGAAACACTAAATACAAGTTTATAATTAAGGGTTCATTATATATATATTTAACCAACCCTGAAACATAATTATTAAAGGAATAAAAATTTTTAATACTATATATATATATATATAATATATATATATATATATATATATATATATATATATATATATATATATATATATATATATATATATATACAAAATATAAATATATATATAATTACAGGTACAAATGTTGATGTTATAAAATACAGTCCATACATACATACATACATACATACATACATACAAAGCTAAACAAGTGGGAACTTTGCCCAGCAAAGCAACAAACAAACAGTACAGCCACCCAGCTCCCTCCTTCAGGACTCTTCCTCAGGGCACGCGCCTCACCCCACCTGGAGACAGGATAGAGGAGGTGAAGGGCAGTATAATTATTCAGCCACTCACACAGCAAGCGCATCCACCCCCAGCTTCCTGTCCACCTCTCTCTCACCACCCCTCCTACACCCCTCCTCATCCCCTAATCACCTTTTCCTCACCTTCCCTACCTCTCTCCACCCTCTAGTCCCAGATAGTGTCCAGCCACCCCGACCCAGTGATAATGTTGCCTACAGCTGAACCTCTCCTCCCCCCTCCCTCACCACCACCCACCCACCCACAATAGAATAATCCATCCATCCATCTATCGACTAACCACCCCCAGCAACCTACCCACACACACCTGCACTCCCCAACAAAACCACCCACCCTTACACACAACCAACCCACAATCCACAAAACCACCCCACTACAACCACCCACCCATACATTTACCTACCACAACCACCACCATCACAACCCACCATCCACCCATCCATCCACACACAACCACCCACACCCCACCCTGCCTACCTCGCCCCAACAGGCCAGGTGCAGGCGTTTATCAGCTGGGCACGACCCTCTGCAGGTCACCTCCTCCCCACACTGGCACCCGGTCACCACCACTACCTGGCCTGGGACGCCCGTTCACCCGCCACCACTAAAGAAAGAACATAGAACATAAGAATGGAAACTGCCTAAACTACAACAGACTCAGCCATTTGCCACAGACAATCCCGTTTACACAACCCTGTATGTATAAGCATCCAACCTATGTTTGAAGCTATTCAGCGTATTCGAGTTAATGATGATATTTGGTAACTTGTTCCGTATCCTACTCTGTTTCAAACCAGTGTTTTACCTATTTGCTGATTTAAATCTGTCTAATTTAAAACCATTTATTTACAGAGTTGCTCCTGGTTGGATGGTTTGATGTATAATGTCCCCTTTGTTTTAGCCTGCCTTCCACTTATACACACACCTATCAGGTCGCCCCTCAGGGAGTGCAAATTAAGATGCTTTAACTGTCTCTATACTCAAGAGTTCCTGCAGGATTAATCTTGTCATTTCTCCTCTAATTCTTTCCCAAAATTCTACTCTAATTCTGTAATACGGTGACCAGAACTGAACTCGTAATCCAGGTGTGGTCTCCACAAGAAATGAATACTACAGTTTAGGATGACCTTGCTAGTCTTATATGCTCTCCTTTGTATGAACCCGTGCTTTATTAGCCTTGATACTGACAAATACATTGTTAACTTGGCTTAAAGGTTCCTACTTATCATTACTCCTAAATCTCTCTAGCAGTCTGGTTTCTGCAGCATCGTTGTTCTCTGGTATCTGGTTTCCTGTTTACATCTCCTATAAGTGCACATTTGTCACGTTGAATTTCATGCCATTTTAGACCATTCAAAATTTGTTTAGATCTTCCTGCAGATTTTGTGAGTCCTCGTCAGATTTAATAACCGTCTATTTTAGTGTGTAAGCAAATTTAACTTATCATTTGCTGTCTATGCTGATATCTGTATCGTTTATGTATAAATAATAATGGTCCAAGTACTGAGCAGCAGGGAACTCCACTTGTGACGTTGCTCCAATGGGACTTAATGTTAATGCTCACTGCTGTTTCCTGTCCTGTAACCGCCTAAATCATTTAAGGATATTACAGCACGATGCCATATTAACACCTTCCTAGGTAGTCTTTCGTGGGGGACTTCTGTCGAAGAAGGCTTTACTAAGGTAAGGAATATACATCATAATTGTGCCCTCTCGTCCACCGATTCAAAGCGATGAAAAAGAATGTTAATAGATTAGTTAGACATGAGCATCCCGGCTTTGGCAAGCCATGCTGGAATCATTGATCAATAGAAGTTGCTTCTCCAGAGTGATTTCAAATAGAGTTTGAAATGATTGCTTCCAGTAATTTGCCTACTGTGATGTTAGGAGCTGATTAGGCGGTAGTTGAGGATAGTGATCTATCCCCTTCTTGGCGTCAGTGTACATTACGCTTTATCCTCCAGGATTGCAATTTACTACACCTGTTTTTAGGACATGTTTAAAAAACTTTGCTAAGAACATACTAAGCTCTTCCTTACCTTCCTTTAATACTCTGCTTAAATATCTCATCAGGACCAGGCGACTTATTTAGGCTTTAGTTTGTCTTGCCCTTAACATCGTTACTAGTCACTACTATTATTTGTTTTTATTCACCTATCTCTGGCCAGGAGTCAATTGCCCAGGTATCTGTGTTTAAATTTTCAGTAAGTAAACTGTTTGAAAAAATATTTATTCAAATTATTACTCTGTTCTCTGCTTGGTATGTTGAGCTCGCCCAGGTAAATCTGACCCGTATTAAATTGGCTCTTTTCTCGTGTTTTAGTTGATACGGTAGTAAAATCTTCAGGGGTTGTCTTCGCCTCACATGCCTATCTTTACTCATTATTCCTCTTGGCACCTTATCTCGGTTTTAACTTCTCGCCCAGCCACTATAATAGTCAGTGGAATTTCGCCTGATTTATCCTTCTACCTATAACCTTCCTTTGGCCAATAATGTTCTTTAAATAATTATTTATCCATTTAGGGTCATTGTTATGATGAGTTTTTGTATGGTATGTTCTTGCCTTTGTGCATTAAGTAACTCACTATTTAAATTGTCGTGGAACTGGCGACTCTCAGATCTCGTTATCGGAGTCGGTGTCATCTGTCATATTTCAAGCCGTAGCGACACCCCTCTCAGCAGCCTCTTTAAGCTGTCAAAGGATTTGCCTTCTGAAATCTGGTACTTTAGTGGAATTTTCCTTCGTCTGCCTGAAAAATCTAACTGAATCTAATTTCTTTAGGCCGCTGTTTTACCAAAGTTCGTTTCCCTACCTCTGACACTTTTTTGCTAATAAGTTTTCTCCTGTTTGACCAGAACTAAATCGAATATATTATTACCCGGGTGGAGTTCGGTTTATATGTTGACTTAGAAAACAGTCCTGGATCGTCTCGAAAATCCTCTGATTCTTAAGTTATCTGTGGGTCGATCGTCTGACTGGCCAAAGGTTAAGTAGCCTAATACAGACTTTGTTGTGTGCCGGAAGCCCTGCACATTTTCATCCAGATAAGTCGCTCATTATTCTTATCAAGATTGGGGGATATATATATTTCTCCTGTGATTAATTTTCCTACCGTTGATTAATTCTATCCAAATTGTTTCTGTATTCCGCTCAGTTTTTATTTCATATTTATTTCACACTAGATTATCTAACATAGATTGCTACTCCACTCTTTCTGGTTTTGCCTATCGGTATGGAACAATTTGTAACCCGCAATTTTGTATTCGACCGGCTTAGCCTCCGTGAGTCTAGGTTGATCCATATTTCAGTGAATGCTATTATATCGATTTTTCGGTACACATACCGAGCCATTTTGTTTCTCATACTTCTACTGTTCGCGTAGTACATTTAAGACTGAGTCGTGTTCTGAGGAGTCCTCCCTTACCGCGTTTAGTTTTAAACTCCCTGTCTAATTTAGTTTGTCATCATTTACTTACTATTTCTCTGTAATCTTTCACTTTGTTTACCGCTCCACTGCAGTCTCCTCCACCCCCGTGCTCATATGTTCTCCCTAGCAGTTCGAGAACTTCGATATCTTTTAGACTGCCCCTCTAAACCCCAGCCAGAGTTGCCACCCCTCCTAGACAGGTGCACCCCATCCCTAGCATAAAAGGTCACCTGCCATGAAAGTTGTCCCAGTTATCAATGAATGGGACTGATATTGACTGCAATAACTGTCAAGACATTCGTTGACACCAACTGCCCTTGACAACCATTCACTGCCAACTCTCCTTCTAGGCAGGACCCCGCCTTATGATCAAGGATCCCTCTAATCCTAATACGATCTACGGCTGCCTTGAAACTTATCAAGCTCCTCACTCCTACACCGGCCAATATCATTGCCTCCTGCACTAGAAACGAATAATGGGTTTGTTCCCATTACCAGACAAGATATTGTCCATCCTGTCAATATATTCCCCAGCTCACACTTAAACACACCCTCATCCTATTTTTGTTTTACCACAAAAGGCCCTGTCCAAGTACCTTACCTGTGAGTCACCAACAATTAAAGTGTTTGTATTCCATTGTATTGATGTATTAGTTCTTGTAGTATTAGTTCTTGTATAATGTATTTTCATTTATTTTCAATATGTATTTTAATATGTATTTTAGAAAGCATCTTAAATTGATTATATACTTATCTGTATATGTATTTATTTGTATCATGAAACTCAGTGTTATTTTATCAGTCACACAGATTAGACAGGGGTCAAGTGAGTAGGGCGAACAGTGTAACCTGTATGCCTGTGTATGCCTGTGTATCCCTGTGTACTCGTATCTATGCATGTCTGTGGCTGTATATCTAGTGTCTATACCTGTGTAGTTATGTATTTATATATGTCCGTGTCGTATATAGTTACCATGACAACCAATAGAGCTGCTATATTCTAGGGTCAGAAGGTCAAAGTTAAGGTCACAGCTCCGGAAAACACACTACCGGGCGTGAGTTGGCACCTCGCTCGAGTGAACTTTACTAACTGGGATATAAAGTTAACTGGTGAGAATTATATTTGGGTATAATGGATGTGTGTGTGTGTGTGTGTGTGTGTGTGTGTGTGTGTGTGTTCTCTTAATATACTTGGGATGGACAGACGGACGGATAAGTGCCAAGCAGTATGCCTCTCCTGAATACCCAGTGCGGGTATTATCACCAGGAGGGGTAGGGCGGGCATACCATGTGGCACCCTCACTCGGGCATCTTACGAGGATGATGTAGTTTTAATTTATTGCCCAATTATCCGATTATATCAAGTGAGTGCCAGTGTTGACCCAAGGTGAGGTGTGCCAGTGATGCGGGGTGAGGAGTGTGTGCCAGTGTTGACTCAGAAGAGAAAGTGCCAGTGTTGACCCAGGGTGAGGAGTGTGTGCCAGTGTTGACTCAGGGTGAGAAGAGTGTGCCAGTGTTACCCAGGGTGAGAGTGTGTGCCAGTGTTGACTCAGGGTGAAAGGTACAGTGTGACCCAGGGTGAGTGTGTGCAGTGTTGCGGGGTAGGAAGTGTGCCACTGTTGACTCAGGGTGAGGAGAGAGTGCCAGTGTTGAACCAGAGGGTGAGAGTGCCAGTGTTGACTCAGGGTGAGGAAAGTGTGCCAGTGTTGACTCAGGGTGAGGAGAGTGCCAGTGTTGCAGGGGTGAGAGTGTGCCACTGACCCAGGGTGAGGAGAGAGTGCCAGTGTTGACCCAGGGTGAGGAGAGTGCCAGTCTTGACTCAGGGTGAGGGAGAGTGTGCCACTGTTGACCCAGGGTGAGAGAGAGAGTGCCAGTGTTGACCAGGGGTGAGGAGAGTGCCAGTGTTGACTAAGGGTGAGGAGAGTGTGCCACTGTTGACCCAGGGTGAGAGAGTGCCAGTGTTGACCCAGGGTGAGAGAAGTGTGCACTGTTGACTCAGGGTGAGGAGAGTGTCAGTGTTGACCCAGGGTGAGGAGAGAGTGCCAGTCTTGACCCAGGGTGAGAGAGTGCCAGTGTTGACTCAGGGTGAGGAAAGTGCCAGTGTTGACCCAGGGTGAGGAGAGAGTGCCAGTGTTGACTCAGGGTGAGGAGAGTGCCAGTGTTGACCCAGGGTGAGAGAGTGCCAGTCTTGACCCAGGGTGAGAGAAAGTGCCAGTGTTGACCCAGGGTGAGGAGAGTGCCAGTCTTGACTCAGGGTGAGAGAGTGTGCCACTGTTGACCCAGGGTGAGGAGGTGTGCCAGTGTTGACCCAGGGTGAGAGAGAGTGCCAGTGTTGACTCAGGGTGAGAGAGTGCCAGTCTTGACTCAGGAGTGAGAGAGAGTGCCAGTGTTGACCCAGGGTGAGAGAGTGTGCCAGTGTTGACTCTCAGGGTGAGAAAGTGTGCCAGTGTTGACTCAGGGGTGAGAGAGTGCCAGTGTTGACCCAGGGTGAGAGGTGCCAGTGCTGACTCAGGGTGAGAGAGTGCCAGTCTTGACTCGGGTGAGAAAGTGCCAGTGTTGACCCAGGGTGAGAGAGTGCCAGTGTTGACTCAGGGTGAGAGAGAGTGCCAGTCTTGACTCAGGGTGAGGAGAGTGCCACTGTTGACCCAGGGTGAGGAGAGTGTGCCACTGTTGACCAGGGGTGAGAGTGTGCCAGTGACTCAGGGTGAGGAGAGAGTGCCAGTGTTGACCCAGAGTGAGGAGGAGTGCCAGTGTTGACCCATAGTAGGGAAATATCACCCCGGTACCATTAATGATCCAGAGTGGTCGTCACATCAGTGCCACTATGGGAGTGCCACAGTCGTCCCCCATGTTGACATTCTCGGATAATCTGACTGTGTGGACCACTGAGTAAGGTCTGTGTGGCTTCCTCCTCACTCACATTCTTACACACACCAGAAATAATTACACACAGATATTTGTAAACAAGACGAGGTGTAAACAACATCTTCAGTACCACACAGGAAATACCGCCACACTAACCCATGTCTTGAGAACTGAGTATACATGGAGGGTATACATTATAAAATATATTAGTTATATATTTTGGAATACATATAAATCTTCATACATTCTTACCATTACACAAAATCTTTTTATTAATTGTTTACATATGTATAAAAAGTATACATATTTTAGTATTTATATTTATTCTTAATACAGTCTCGTCATTGCACAATATGTATTTCTTCAACTATGAATGAAAAATATACATAACAAATTTGGGCATTTTTTCAGTATTTTCCCGTATGTATGAAAAAAATACATATGTTTGTATTTATAAACACAGTATATATGGCCTTTATAAACTTGGTATCTTCGAGCTACGGGTAAGAGAGGTTGGCCATGTTACCCGCATGGACGACAGTAGACTGCCAAAGCAGCTACTTTACAGTCACCTAACGAATAGTAAATATAATGCTGGCGGGCAACTGAAAAGGTACGAGAGATCTTAAGACAAACCTGAAAAGGTGCCAAATCGACCCCCTCACCTGGGAGACGCCTCCTCCATGCTTGGAGGATCACACGAGAAGGTGTCAATACTTTCGAGTTAGCCCGATGTAACAAAGGGCAGATAAGCGCCAACGCCGGAAAAGACCGTGTCACCGCCCTCCGCAGTAGATGTAGCCCCATGCGCAACATCTGTGAACGACCTCTGCCGGTACCGTATCGGCTTCTTAGACACCTCAAAACTCACTAACCTAGGTGACATCGCCAATAACTCATATCATTGTATCATAGCTGGATGATCGTCGTACTCGATTCCGAATGACAAAAAGTAGTAGTAGTAGTAAAGTAAACAAGATTCGAAGGTCCATTACGATAAAACGACAGCACGGCCAAAGTGATAAGTTGCAGCAACTGTTGCTGCAAGTACCGGAGAATTTGAAGAAAAAAAAGTAGCTATAGCGCAGGAGGTGGGCGCCTCGAACTGGTTAAATGGTTTCAGTCTCAATAAGCAAGAATTTACAGATGCCATTGCTCTAAGGTACGGTAGGCCAGTAGAAGGTTTGCCCTCCCAATGCGTGTGTGGCTCTTCCTATGACGTCTATCACGCCATGGTATGCAAGAAAGGGGGTTTCATATGCATGAGGCAAGACGAAGTAAGGGATCTCACAGCAAATATGTTGAAGGAAATCTGCCGTGATGTCATGGTAGAACCGACCCTTCTTCATTGGATGGTGAGATCTTCCAACATAGGACTTCAAACACATCCAACGAAGCCCGTGTTGACGCCAGTGCTCGAGGATTCTGGACGCAGGGACAGCGAGGCACTTCGACATCAGGTTTTCTATCCCATGGCTGCATGTCACCGAACTTAGCTTTCGATGCTGCACAGGAGGAACAAGAACGACAAGATAAGGGCATATGGGGAGAGAATTCAGAACGTTGATCAAGGCAGCTTCACTCCTCAAGTGTTCACAACCTCTGGTGGGATGGGACCAAGTGCAAGATGCTTCTACGCCAGACTCGCTGAGGTGCTATCTGAACAAACAGCAGCCCAGAAGTTATGTTACAGCCTGGATGAGATGCCGATTGTCCTTCTCTCTCCTTAGGTCGGCTTTGCTCTACAGGAACGAAAGCATCGGCACCAAAGCCGACAACAGTTGCAGATATCGACTATGAGGCTACAGTCACTGAATGCCGCATAGATCTGCGGCTCAACTAATTTAACACAGATAGGATAGCTACTTATGTATTAGGATATTTAATATTAAGGTAAATAAATGGTGGCGAAGGTGTGGCTATTGGGGGAGGATGGAGGCCACGTTGAAAAAGGAAAAAAAAGTAGTGGTGGTAATAGTGTGTGTGTGTGTGTGTGGGGGGGGGTACCTGTAGGGGTGTACCTGTGTGGGGTGTACCTGTGTGGGGTGTACCTGTGTGGGGGTGTACCTGTGGAGGATGTGTACCTGTGGAGGTGTGTACCAGTGGAGGTGCATTCACATACCACACCACCACACACACCCATATATATAACATAACCCAGTTCCACACACCCACATACCACATACACAGGGGGTGATGATGAGGGGGGAGAATGACAGAGAGAGAAGGAAGGAGGAAGGTGACGTTGGTAAAGGGGGGGAGACCAGAGAGGGAAAAGGGGAGAGAAAATGGAAGAAGATGGGGTTAGGGAGATCAGAAGGAAAGAGTGGGGAGGGAAGGTCAGAGTGGAAAAGGTGGGGAGGGATGGGGAGGATGGGGAGGGAGGGAGATGGGGAGATGCACTTAAGGAAACTACAAACAAACGTCAGCACTCATGTTGACATTCCTGGAGACTTGGATTCAGAGAGACAAAGTGAGAAAGAACAGGAATTTGAGGAGAAGGAGACGAATATAGGGGACAGGGGAGTAAGAGAAGGAAAAGAAGCATGAAGAAGAGAAGAAGGAGGCGGAGGAAGAGAAGGGGAGGAGGAGGAAGACAAAGACGAAGAAGAGAGGAAAGAGGAGAGGAAGAGAAAGGGGGAGGGGAGGAGGAAAGGAGGAGGAGGAGGAGGAGGAGGGAAGAGGAGGAGTAGAAATAAGAGGAGGAGACGAAAGAGGAGAAGAGAAAGTTATAATAGGCCCTAACCTAACCTAACCTAACCTAACCTAACCTAATCTAACCTATCCTAATCTATCCTAACCTAACCTAACCTAACCTAAACTAACCTAACTGGCTTCATATCCTAATGTTTGAATTAATCAGGTTGGGGCCCCATTAGGACAGGGCCCATACAATCTACTACTACTTTCAGTGCTATTACCAGGACGCGGTGCCTACTTAGTGTGTGTGTGTGTGTCAGGAATAGTGCCACTCTTCCGTATCCTGGCTCGACCCGCTAATGGAAGAGGCGATAGATAGATAGATAGATAGATAGATAGATAGACAAATATAGATAGATAGATAGATAGATAGATAGATAGATAGATAGATACAGAAGGAGAGGAGGAAGAAGAGGGGTTAAGGGGAAGGGAAGGAAGGGTTAAAGGAAGAGGAGGAGGAAAGGAGGAGGGTAGAGGTTGAGGAGGGGGTCAGTAGGAGGAAGTGAGAAGGTAGTGGTCCAGTAAGAGGAGGAGGAGGAGGAGGAGGAGGAGGAGGAGGAGGAGGAGGAGGAGGAAGAGGAGGAGGAGGAGGCAGGAAGGGAGGAGAAGGAAGGGAGGAAGGGAGGGAGGAGGAGAAGGAAGGAGGAAGGAGGAGGATGAGGACGAGGAAGGAGGACGAGGAGGAAGGAAGAGGAAGAGGAGGAGGAGGTGGAGGAAGGAGGAGGAGGAGGAGGAAGGAAGGAGGAGGAGGAAGGAGGCAGGAAGAGGAGGAGGAGGGAAGGGAGGAGAAGGAAGAGGGAGGAAGGAGAGGAGGAGGAGGAGAAGGAAGGAGGAAGGAGGAGGAAGGAGGAGGAGGAGAAGGAAGAGGAGGAAGGAGGAGGATGAGGACGAGGAGGAGGACGAGGAGGAAGGACGAGGAGGAAGGAAGAGGAGGAGGACGAGGAGAAGGAGGAGGTACAAATGTGGCCGTCAGTGATAGGATTCAGTTGGCCACATATTCTCATGCTCTCCAGACCTGTGTAGTTAACCCCACAGCACCCTCCTCCCTCACCCCAGCACCCTCCCTCCCTCACCCAGCACCCTCCTCCTCACCCCCCACAGCACCCTCCACCCTCACCCAGCACCCTCCTCCCTCACCCCGCACCCTCCTCCCTCCACCCTCCTCCCTCACCCCACAGCACCCTCCTCCCTCACCCCACAGCACCCTCCTCCCTCACCCCAACCCCTCACCCTCACCCCACAGCACCCTCCTCCCTCACCCCCCACCCCTCCTCCCTCACCCCACAGCACCCTTCTCCCTTACCCCACAGCACCCTCCTCCTCCACAGCACCCTCCTCCCCACCCCAGCACCTCCTCCCTCACCCCACAGCCCCTCCTCCCCTCACCCCAGCACCCTCCTCCCTCACCCCCAGCACCCTTCTCCCTCACCCCAACCTCTCCTCCCTCACCCCAGCACCTCCTCCTCACCCACAGCACCCTCCTCCCTCACCCCACAGCACCCCTCCACCCTCACCCCAGCACCCTCCTCCCTCACCCCCAGCACCCTCCTCCCTCATCCCCACAGCATCCTCCTCCCTCATCCCCCAGCACCCTCCTCCCTCATCCCCAGCACCTCCTCCCTCACCCCCCAGCACCCCTCCCCTCATCCCCCAGCACCCCTCCTCCCTCATCCCCAGCACCCTTCCTCCCTTATCTCACAGCACCCTCCTCCCTCACCCCACAGCACCCTCCTCCCTCATCCCACAGCACCTCCTCCCTCACCCCACAGCACCCTCCTCCCTCAACCCACAGCACCCTCCTCCCTCACCCCAGCACCTCCTCCCTCACCCCCACAGCACCCTCCTCCCTTCACCCCACAGCACCGTCCTCCCCTCATCCCCCAGCACCTCCTCCCTCACCCCACAGCACCCTCCTCCCTCACCCCACAGAATCCCTCTCCTTCACCAACACAGCACCTCCTCCCCCCACCCCACAGCACCCTCCTCCCTCATCCCCAGCACCCTCCTCCCTCACCCCACAGAATCATCTCCTTCATCCCACAGCACCTCCTCCCCACCCCAGCACCCTCCTCCCTATCCCACAGCACCCTTCTCCCCTCACCCCACAGCACCCACCTCCCTCACCCCCCCAGCACCCTCCTCCCTCACCCCCACCTCCCTCCTCCCTCTCCATCCCACAGCACCCTCCTCCCCTCACCCCAGAATCCCTCCCTTCATCCCCACAGCACCCTCCTCCCCACCCCAGCACCTTCTCCTTCATCCCCTACCTTCCTCCCTCACCCCACAGCACCTCCTCCCTCCACCCCACAGCCCTCCTCCCCCACCCCCAGCACATTCCTTCCTCACCCCACAGCACCCTCCTCCCTCATCCCCAGCACCCCTCCTCCCTCATCCCACAACTCCCTCCTCCCTCACCCCAACACCCTCCTCCTTCATCCCCACAGCACCCTCCTCCCTCACCCCACCAAGAATCCCTCTCCTTCTTCACCCCACAGCACCCTCCTCCCCCTCACCCCACAGCACCCCTCCCCTCACCCCCAGCACCCTCCTTCCCTCACCCCACAGCACCCTCTCCCTCACCCCACAGAATCCCTCTCCTTCACCCCCACAGCACCCCTCTCCCTCACCCCACAGCACCTCCTCCCTCACCCCAAGAATCCCTCTCCTTCACCCCACAGCACCCTCCTCCCTCACCCCCAGCACCCTCCTCCCTCACCCCAGAACCCTCTCCTTCACCCCAGCACCCTCCTCCCTCACCCCACAGCACCCTCCTCCCTCACCCCAAAGAATCCCTTCCCTTCACCCCAGCACCTCCTCCTTCACCCCACAGCACCCTCCTCCTTCATCCCACAGCACCCTCCTTCCACTCACCCCACAGAATCCCTCTCCTTCTTCACCCCACAGCACCCTCCACCCTAACCCCAGCACCCTCCTCCCTCACCCCACAGCACCTTCTCCCCTCACCCCACAGCACCCACCTCCCTCACCCCACAACACCTCCTCCTCACCCACAGCACCCTCCTCCCTCACCCCCACAGCACCCCTCCTCACCCCAGCACCCTTCTCCCTCACCCCACAGCACCCCACCTCCCTTACCCCACAGCACCCTCTTCCCTCACCCCAGCACCCTCCTCCCTCACCCCCAACACCCTTCTCCCTCCACCCCCACAACACCCACACCTCCCCCCCACCCCCCAGCACCCTCCCTCCCCCCCACACCCTCCTCCCTCCTCCCCAGCACCCTCTCACACCCCACAACACCCACCTCCCTCACCCCACAGCACCCTCCTCCCTCACCCCACAGCACCTCATCCCCTCACCCCCCAGCACCCCACCTCCCACCACACAGCACCCTCCCCCCTCACCCCCAGCACCCTCCTCCCTACAGCACCCTTCCCTCACCCCCAGCACCCCACCTCCCTTACCCCCACAGCACCCTCCTCCCACACCCCACAGCACCCTCCCACCCCCACACCCCCCCCCACCCCCAGCACCCTCCTCCCTCACCCCCTTCCCTCCTCCCTCACCCCACAGAATCCCTCTCCCTCCCCACACCACCCTCCTCCCTCACCACCTCCCCTCCTCCCCTCACCCCCAGCACCTTCCTTCCTCACCCCAGCACCCTCCTCCCTCACCCCACAGCACCCTCCTCCCTCACCCCACAGCACCTTCCTTCCTCACCCCACAGCACCCTCCTCCCTCACCCCACCACCCTCCTCCCTCACCCCACAGCACCCCACCTCCCCTCACCCCACAGCACCCCTCCCTCACCCCCCCTTCCCTCCTCCCTCACCCCACAGCACCCTCCTCCCCACCCCACAGAATCCCTCTCCTTCATCCTTCAACAAACTCCTTCCTCACATCCCCTTCTCCCCCCCCTCTCTCTCACTTCTCACTCTCCACCCAACCCCTTATCCCTCTCCTCACCTCAACCCCTTATCCTCCTCCTCTCACCTCAACCCCATCCTCTCCTTTCCTCCTTCCTCTCTTTCCTCTAACTTCCACATCTCATCCCAACTCCCTCCTTCATCTCCTGCCCATCTCCCTTTCCCACCCCTCTCCCACTCACCTCCACTCTCCCACTCACCTCTCAATCCCTACATAAGGGCACAGCGCTTCCGTGAGGACAGTTCTGTTTGTCCTACAGAGTTAAAATCACTCAGTGTATATGCCCCCCCCCCCCCCCCCCCCCCCCCCCCCCCCCCCCTCTCTATCTCTCTCTCTCTCTCCCGCCTCTACCATGACCACACCTGTCTCATCCCAACCACACCTGTCTCTAACCATGACTACACCTGTCTACTTGTCTCTATCGCACCACACCTGCTTCTACTATGACCCATCTGTCACCTTATCCACCTGTCTCTACCCTTATCACACCTGTCTCTACCCTATCTACATCTCTACACACCTCCAGCCCGGGCACATACCCAACAGGTGTAGGCAGGCGGTCTGTGCACTCACTAAGATAACCCACTAAGCCAACAGTGTCTTAATGGCCCCCCCCCCCACCCCCCCCTCTCTTGCTTTACTTAACATTTTGCTTTTATTATGCCCACACATGATGTCAGGTGCCCACAGATGATAGGGATGCCCCACACATGATGTCAGGTGCCCCAGAATCATTAGGGATGCCCACACAATCATCCCACGTGCCCACCACATGATGTCAGGTGCCCACATATGATATGGGATGCCCACACATGATGTCAGGTGCCCACACATGATGTCAGGTGCCCACAGATGATGTCAGGTGCCCACAGATGATGTCAGGTGCCCCACATGATGTCAGGTGCCCACAGGTGAAATTAGGATGCCCACACACAATGTCAGGTGCCCACAGATGATGTTAGGATGCCCACACAGGAAAGCCTCGGTGACATTAAGGTCCTTCAGAAGGGCCGACGGAGGGGGCAGGAGAGCTCAAATTAATTACAGGAGACACACGGAGGCCGCCACCACCACCACTGAGGCGCCCCACCACCACCACACAAGCCGCCCACCACCACAGGCCGCCCACCACCACCACACACGCCAACCACCACCACACGAGCCGCCCACCACCACCACACGAGGCGCCCACCACCACCACCACATGACGGGTGAGGCAGACCCCAGTCCTAAGGGGCCCTTATTCTAATGGGCCCCAGTTGTAATGGAACCTAATTCTAAGGGGCCCTATTTATAATGGATCCTTATTCACACTGATCCAATTATTAATGGATTTCCGCTTCTAACGAGTCATAGTTCTAATGGACCCAAGTTCTAATGGGCCACTAGCCTTAATAGTCCTAATCCTAATGGGCCCCTAAGCTTAATGAGCCCTAACCCTAATGGACCCGAATAAAGGACCCATATCCTAATGCTGAGGTTATATTAGATTAAATTAGGGGCCAAAATTACTATTCCCCATTAGAACTGTGGACCATTAGAACTGTGGACCATTAGAACTGTAAAACATTAGAACCTGTAGACCACATGAACACAATGGACCATTAAAACCTAATGAACCATTAGAACTGTGGACCATTAGAACTGTGGACCATTAGAACTATGGACCATTAGAACTGTGGCCCCATTAGAACTGTGGACCATTAGAACTGTGGACCATAGAACTGTGACCATTAGAACTGTGGACCATAGAACGTGTGGACCATTCAGAACTGTGGACCATTAGAACTGTGGACCCATTAGAACTGTGGACCATTAGAACTGTGGACCATAGAACTGTGGACCGTAGAACTGTGGACCATAAAACTGGACCGTTAGAACTGTGGACCATTAGAACTGTGGACCATTAGAACTATGGACCATTAGAACTGTGGCCCCATTAGAACTATGGACCATTAGAACTGTAGCCCCATTAGAACGTGGACCATTAGAACTATGAACCATTAGGAACTGTGGAACCATTAGAACTGTGGACCATTAGAATCTGTGGCCCCATAAAACTGTTGCCCCATTAGAACTGTGGCCCATTAGAACTGTGGCCCATTAGAACTGTGGCCCATTAGAACTATGGACCATTAGAACTGTGGCCCCATTAGAACTGTGGACCATTAGAACTGTGGACCATTAGAACTGTGGCCCCATTAGAACTGTGGCCCATTAGAACTGTGGACCATTAGAACTGTGGCCCCATTAGAACTTGGACCATTAGAACTGTGGACCATTAGAACTGTGGCCCCATTAGAACTGTGGACTATTTGACTGCTGGAATGTCCTATGCACCGACCCTAGTTGTAATGGACACCAATAGGACAGTGGAAGATTGTGTCCTAAACTAACCTAACCTAACCTGACTTGACCTGACCTGACCTGACCTGACCTAGAAACCCGACTCAAGTTCCCACGTCAATTTCGGCCACAACTTAAGACGATAAGACTTTGTGACAACCACCCAAGCAGATTCGTCCGAGTGTCTGCCTTTGTCTGTCTGCCTTTGTCTGTCTGCCTGTTGGTCTGTCTACCTGTTGGTCTGTCTACCTGTTGGTCTGTCTACCTGTTGTCTGTTTGTCAGGTAAACACGATAAGTCAGTAGGAATATCGCCCCCCCCCCTCACAGTATATAGAGACGGGAGATAATTTATTACAATAGTCCCATTTTGTGTCGCCATAATGCTTAGCCATAGTGCCTGGTCATAGTGCCTAGCCAAAGTGCCTAGCCATAGTGCCTGGTCATAGTGCCTAGCCTTATACTGTACCCTTTGCCAGTCGCCTCGAGGGGATATATATATATATATATATATATATATATATATATATATATATATATATATATATATATATATATATATATATATATATATATATATATATATATATATATATATATATATATATATACACATATATATATATACATATATACATATATATATATATATATATATATATATATATATATATATGCAAGTAAATCACTGTAGGGCGTGTGATTCTATGTATATGCTGATAACTTATATATATATATATATATATATATATATATATATATATACATATATATATATACATATATATATATATAAATATATATTTCTTTTTTTACGGGGATTAGCCCACCCGGACACAGGTCACTGATCCACATCAGGACCTGGGGGGGGGTTGTAATAATAATAATAATAATAATAATAATAATAATAATAATAATAATAATAATAATAATAATAATAATAATAATAATAATAATAATAATAATAATAATATGGCAGCAGGGTCTACCATTAGACAACACACAAGTGATCACGGGCACGTTCGTGCCCTTGTGAGAGTTTGAACGCTCGTGACAGCGTACAGCGAATGAGAGTGTGCCAAGTCCGTAGACTTGCATGGTTAATTAGGGTGCGCCAAGTCCGTAGATTTGCATAGTTTTCCATCGTAAATAAAATTGTTAACTAATGCCTTGCTAAAGAAACTATCGACATGGGACCAGGTTTGTTCCACTTTATGAATTTTTTGCGATTTTTCCACCAAGTTTGATGAAAAACGATTGTGCCGTTTCGGCTGCCCAGAACAGACACACACACACACACACACACAGACACAGACACACGGCTAGTCCTATAGTATATTAGATAGATTATGCTTCCAATATCTTCCCAGACGGTAGTACCTCCCTGTTTGGTAGCTGCCTACTACCTGGGGATCCTATGATAAATGTTTTTTGAGGGGAACTTCCCTGAATTTGATTTCTCTCCCTACTCTCCTTGCTTTCTCCCTTCCCTCCTCTCTCTCTATCTCTCTTTCGTCCCTCCCTCCCTTCTTCCTTCCATTACTCCCTCCCTCCTTTCTCCTCCCCTCACCTACCACACACTTTACCCCCCTCCCCCCCTCCACAGATCCTAGTCATAGCTGGGATGCCACGATTTAATACATATAATATTGGTTTCCACTCTGTCTTCTCTCCCTGACACCTCCACCTCCACCTCCCCACACCATCCCTCCTCTCACTGACACCACTCCTTCCTCACTGACACCACCCCTCCCTCCCCACACCACCTCCCTCCCTGACACCCACCCTTCCTTCCCAGTATTCTGCACCCTTCCTTCCCAGACACCTACCTCCCTCCCTCCCTGACCCTCCCCCCATACACACACACACACACACACACACACACACACACACACACACACACACACATATATGGAACCCAGTTTTACCCATCACACCAAGATCTTCATTCTCTCCCATCTCCCCACCTATCTCCCCTCCTCACTCCCAGCTCCCTTCCCCCTCCCCACCTCTCCCCTTCCTCACTGCCCCACCTGTCTCTCCACTCCCTTGATCTTCCCCTCCCTCCCTCCCTTTCCTTCTTCTCTCTTCCATTCCTCTTTTCTCATGTATCCTCTCCTCCCCTCCCTACCCCATCTCCTCCCATGGCACCGTGCCTAGTGAGGGTGCCAGTAGTGCCACCCTCCCGTTTGACATTCTCCGCTTCTCCGTTTTTTGGTACTTTTTTACACTTACAAATATCCTGTCAACAAGTCCAGCTGCCATCTTACGCCGTACTTACATTACTACTTTACACGCTGACTTTACTTAAAATTCTTCTATATAAGTCTGTCTTCTTTACATTACTTAATATTTTGACAAGTTATAATATTTGTAAGTATGATTTTACATATTTTACTTAAAATTTTATATTGACTCTTTCTTACTTATGATTTTACTTAATATTATCAATTTACTTATAATACTTGACATCTTTACTTAACCTTACATATTATTCGACTTAAAACATTTAAAGTTTATTATTACACTTTACTTAAGAAATTTACCATGATTTTTTTTCTATATCATTATTAACCAATTTTATTCACCATTAAAAATATATACGCAATCTTCCCTTCATTATAGTGTATATTTTCGTATTATTGACCTTTCATACTAAACTATACACAGCGAGAGTATTTTTCACCTATATATACGTTTCATCAGACTACAATTTCTTTTTCATAAATTAAGTAAAAAAAAAAACACGTAAATTTTTTTTCATTTTAATTGAAGGTTGAAAATACTGAAAAACATGTGAGGGAAAACACAGGTAAGTTAACATACGGTGTGTGAGGTTAATTTGTTTTTAATACGTGTTAAAGGTATGTGGGTGGTGGTGGTGGTGGTGGTGGTGGTGGTGGTGGGTGATGATGGTGGTAGTAGTAGGTGGTGGTGGTGGTGGTGGTGGCGATGATGGTAGTAGTGGTGGTGGTGGTAGAAGGATGATGGTGTGGTGGTGGTGGTGGTGGTGGTGGTGGTGGTGTGGTAGCGATGATGGTGGTAGTAGTGGTGGTGGTGGTGGTGGTGGTGGTGGTGGTAGTAGTAGTGGTAGTAGTGATGATGGTGGTGGTAGCGATGATGGTGGTAGAGGTGGTGATGGTAGTTGGTGGTGATGATGAAGCTGCTGGTGGTGTTGACGCGGGAGGTGATGACAACCAATGACAATGATGATAATAATGACAATAATGATGAATGACAATGATGATGATGATGGTGGTGGTAGCGATGATGGTGGTAGAGGTGGTGATGGTAGTTGGTGGTGATGATGAAGCTGCTGGTGGTGTTGACGCGGGAGGTGATGACAACCAATGACAATGATGATAATAATGACAATAATGATGAATGACAATGATGATGATGATGATGATGAACTAGTACCCACCACACCACAACTAGTAATAGCAGCTTGTGTACTGGTGTGAGGATGGTCGGACTCTCTTAAGATCTTGTTGAGGTATTAATGTACCCAAGTTTGATTCAGATACATCATTGTCCTTGAGTGTTTACTCCCCCCCCCTCTCTCTCTCTAACACAACATATACACACTTTTATTTTCATTATTATTATTATTATTATTATTATTATTATTATTAATATTATTATAGCAGGAAGATCATCATCACTTCCTCTGTCACCTTCATCTCCATCATCATCATCATCATCACCATCACCACCACTCTCACCATCACCACCACTCTCACCATCCACCACCACTCTCACCATCACCACCACTCTCACCACCACCACCACTCACCATCACCACCACTCTCACCATCACCACCACTCTCACCACCACCACCACTCTACCACCACCATCCTCTCCCACCACCACCATCCACTCTCACCACCACCACCCTCTCACCATCACCACCACTCTCCACCACCACCACCCTCACCACCACCATCCACTCTCACCACCACCATCACTCTCACCACCACCACCACTCTCACCATCACCACCACTCTCCCATCACCCCACCACTCTCACCATCACCACCCTCTCACCACCACCATCACTCTCACCACCACCACCACTCTCACCATCCACCCACCACTCTCCCACCACCACCACTCTACCACCACCATCACTCTCCACCACACCATCACTCTCACCACCACCACCACTCACCATCACCACCACTCCTCAACACCACCACCACTCCTCACCCAACCACCACCACTCTCACCATCACCACCCACTCTCCCACCACCACCACCCTCTCACCATCACCCTCTCCCACCACCACCACCACCACTCTCTCACCCTCTCACCCACCACCACACTCTCACCACACCTCTCACCACCACCACCACTCTCCCATCACCACCACTCTCACCACCACCAACCTCTCACCATCACCACCCTCTCCCACCATCACCACTCTCCCTACCACCCTCTCACCATCCACCCACCCTCTCACCACCACCATCCACCACTCTCACCATCACCACCACTCTCACCCACCACCACCACCTCCTCACCACCACCACCTCTCACCATCACCACCACTCTCACACCACCACCACTCCGCCACCACCACCTCACACCATCACCACCACCTCTCCCATCCACCACCACTCTCCACCACCACCATCACCCTACTCTCACCATCACCACCACTCTCACCACCACCATCTCCCCTCTCCATCACACCACTCTCCCCACCACCACTCTCACCCACCACCCACCACTCTCACCATCACCCTCTCCTCATCACCACCACTCTCACCACCACCATCACCACCACTCTCACCCATCACCACCACTCTCACCCACTCCACCACCACTCTCACCATCACCACCACTCTCCCACCACCACTCTCACCATCACCACCCTCCTCCCCACCACCCTCTCACCACCACCACCACTCTCACCATCACCACCACTCTCACCACCACCATCACCACCACTCTCACCATCACCACCTCACCACCACCACCACTCTCACCATCACCACCACTCCCCACCATATCCACCACTCTCCCCACCACCACTCTCACCACCACCACCACTCTCACCATCACCACCACTCTCCATCACCACCACTCTCACCACCATCACCCACCATCTCACCACTCACCATCACCACCACTCTCACCATCACCATCACTCTCCATCCACTACCACTCTCACCATCCACCACCACTCTCACCACCACCATCACCACCACTCTCACCACCACCATCACCACCCTCTCACCACCACCACTCTCACCACACCACCACTCTCACCATCACCACCACTCTCACCATCACCACCACTCTCACCCACCACCCTCTCACCATCACCATCACTCTCACCATCACCACCCTCTCACCATCCTACCCTCTCACCACCACCATCACCACCACCTCTCACCACCACTCTCACCACACCACCCTCCCACCATCACCACCACTCTCACCACCACCACCACTCTCACCACCACCACCCTCTCACCACCACCACCACTCTCACCATCCACCACCACTCTCCCACCACCACCACTCTCCCACCACCACCACCCTCTCACCCACCACCCTCTCACCACCACCACCACTCTCACCACCACCACCACCACTCTCACCACCACCACCCTCTCCCATCACCACCACTCTCACCACCACCACCACTCTCACCACCACCCTCTCACCACCACCACTCTCACCATCACCACCACTCTCACCACCACCATCACCACCAGGGACGACCATCATGCTATGCTCATTACCTCTTAATTTATTTGTCTTTTTGTGACGATCAATTATAAAAGGGCGTAACTCACACTCAGTCAGGTGGTGGCTGCTTACTGAGGCCAGCTGGTCTAATGGGCCCCAGTCCCAATAGATCCCTGTTCTAATGGGCCTTAGTTCTAATGAAATACAGTTCTAATGGATTACAGATCTAATGGGTCCCAGTTCTAATGAGTCCCACTTCTAATGGATCCGAGTTTGAATAAATCCCAACCAAACCACCATTAAGATGATGCCATTATATCAAGGGCCCGATGATGCCATTATATCAAGGGCCCGATGATGCCATTATATTAAGGGCCCGATGATGCCATTATATCAAGGGCCCGATGATGCCATTATATCAAGGGGCCCATTAAGACTGGGGCCCATTTGACCTGGAACCAGTTTCACGTGAATGGTAAGAATTAAGAGGAATGTTGTCAGTAGTTATGTTGCACCAGTGATGACAAGAGTGCCAGGTGTGTGGTGTGATGCCAGATGTATAGTGCCAGATGATGCGTGGTGTCAAGTTTATAGCTCTAGATGGTGTATGGTGTCAGATGTATGATGCCAGATGTGTAGTGCCAGGTGTGGTGTCAATTGTAGTGCTAGATGGTGTATGGTGCCAGATGGTGTATGGTGCCAGATGGTGTGTGGTGCCGGATGTATGGTGCCAGATGGTGTGGTACCGGATGTATGGTGCCAAGTGGTGTGTTGTACCAAATTTATGGTGCCAAGTGGTGTGTGGTACCGATGTATGGTGCCAAGTGGTCTGTGGTACCGGATGTATGGTGCCAAGTGGTGTGGTGCCAAGTGGTGTGTGGCGTCCCAGGTGGTGTTTGTTACCAGGTGGTGTGTATGGTGCCAGGTGGTGCATGGTGCCAGGTGGTGTGTGGTGCCAGGTGGTGTGGTGCCAAGTGGTGTGGTGCCAGGGGTGTATGGTGCCAGGTGGTGCGTGGTGTCAGGTGGGTGTGTGCCAGGTGGTATGGTGCCAAGTGGTGTATGGTGCCAAGGGTGTATGGTGCCAGGTGGTGTATGGTGGTGAAAGGTGCCAGGTGGTGTATGGTGCCGGTGGTGTGTGTCCAGGTGTGTGTGTGCCAGGTGGTGTGTGGTTGCATGGTGCCAGGTGGTGTGTGGTGCCAGGTGGTGTGGGGCAGGTGATGTATGGTGCCAGGTGGTGTGTGGTGCCAGGTGGTGTATGGTGCAAGGTGGTGTGGTGCCAGGTGGTGTATGGTGCCAGGTGGTGTGTGGTGCCAGGTGGTGTGTGGTGCCAGGTGGTGTGTGGTTGCATGGTGCCAGGTGGTGGTGCCAGGTGGTGTATGGTGCCAAGTGGTGTATGGTGCCAGGTGGTGTGGTGCCAGGTGGTGTGTGGTGCCAGGTGGTGTGTGGTGCCAGGTGTGTGGTTGCATGGTGCCAGGTGGTGTGGTGCCAGGTGGTGGCGGTGCAAGGTGATGTATGGTGCCAGGTGGTGTATGGTGCCAGGTGATGAATGGTGCCAGGTGCTCTGCCGTGAGTGACGAGGTATGCTACCTACTTGTTAAGTCTCTGTTAAACGTCGACCAGAGTGTTTAGACGTCGACCAGAATGCTTAGACGTCGACCAGTGTGTTTAGACGTCGACCAGAGTGGTAGACGTCGACCAGAGTGTTTAGACGTCGACCAGAGTGTTTAGACGTCGACCAGTGTGTTAAGACGTCGACCAGTGTGCTTAGACGTCGACCAGTGTGTTTAGACGTCGACCAGTGTGTTTAGACGTCGACCAGTGTTTAGACGTCGACCAGTGTGTTTAGACGTCGATCAGAGTGTTTAGATGTCGACCAGTGTGTTTAGACGACGACCAGTGTGTTTAGACGTCGATCAGAGTGTTTAGACGTCGACCAGTGTGTTTAGACGACGACCAGTGTGTTTAGACGACGACTCAGGTTTTAGGTGGAGGTGGGAGAGGGTAGAGGAGGGTGGGAGGGTAGGAGAGGGGGAGGAGGGTAGGGAGGAGGGTAGGAGGAGGGTAGGAGGAGGTAGAGGAGGGTGAGAGATGAGTGGGCGAAAGGAGGTAGTAGGGGGTTGGAGGAGGGTAGGAGGAGAACGGAAGGGGTGGATGGAGGAGGGTGGAGTGAGGGTGGGAACTCGACATGACCCCCATCTGATTAATTCCAGACGGTTCAAGATCGACCCAAGACGGTCCTCTTCACCCTTCTTCCCTCATACACCCTCCCTCACCTCCTCACCTCTCTCTCCTCCCTTCCTCACCCTCCCTCACCTCCTCACCTCTCTCCTTCCCTTCCTCACCCCCTCCCCCACCTCCTCACCTCCTTCCCTTCCTCACCCCCTCCTCACCTCCTCACCTCTCTCCTTCCCTTCCTCACCCTCCTCACCTCTCACCTTCCCTTCCTCACCTCCTCCCCCACCTCCTCACCTCCTTCATCACCTACCAGTTCACTATGATTACATTCCTAATATAAATCACACGTAGACTTCAATCAGGCGAGACTCTAACTAACGCCGGAGGGGGTAGAATATATCAAAGCTGTGACCTTGACCTTTGACCTCCTGACCTCTAAGACATAACATTAATAGAGGGAGTCAAGATTAAAATAGATATCAAGTTTGAACACCGTAGCTCTTATTATTCTTGAGTTATACTACGGACATGGGCACAGTTCGTTGGGTCGAGTCACACACATTGCACTGCTTGTCCTACCTGTTGATGAAGTTCCTATTGGCTGTCATATGTATTATTCACACCCTCACCCCACACCCCCTACACACAACACCCTCACCCCACACCTCCCCATACCCACACAACACCCTCACCCCATACCTCCCCTACCCACACAACACCCTCACCCCACACCTCCCCTACCCACACAACACCCTCACACCTATCCACACACCCACCACCCTCTTACCTCTATCCTAACCGCAACTAATGAACACTTTTCCCAACTGACGAAACTGACAAATACGTCCCCCGTTGTGTGGTGTAAACAGAGAAGTAATGACCCACCTGTTTACCTACTGTTATATCATCACTGTTATTCACACTTAAAACGACACTTACATCACCACTTACAATAGTTCACTTACATCACCACTTACAATAGTTCACTTACATCACCACTTACAATAGTTCACTTACATCACCACTTACAATAGTTCACTTACATCACCACTTACAATAGTTCACTTACATCACCACTTACAATAGTTCACTTACATCACCACTTACAATAGTTCACTTACATCACCACTTACAATAGTTCACTTACATCACCACTTACAATAGTTATGTCCTCCTGTACCGAGACATCAATAAATATATCTTACGTATACCTCTATGTATTGTATTGTGTTATTGTAAGTATCGTTAGTTATTGTATTGTAATTTATTGTACTTTGGTATGTTATTGTAAGCATCTAATACTCTGATATGGTTATTATTGTTGTTGTTGTTGTTGTTGGTGAAAGAGGTGGAGGGTGTGTGAGGAGAGTGTGGAGGTGGATGAGAATGTGGAAGTGTGGAGGGGGAGTGTGGGGGAGTGTGGAGGGAGTGTGGGGGGGTATGGAGGGAGGTGTGTGGGGAGTATGGAGGGGGTGTGGGGGGTGTGGAGGGGAGTGTGAGGGGAGGGAATGTGGAGGGGGTGTGGGGGTATGGAGGTGTGTGGGGGTATGGAGGGAGTGGGAGTATGGAGTGTGTGGGGGTGGGAGGGAGTGTGTGGGGGGTGTGGAGGGTGTGTGGAGGAGTATGGAGGTGTGTGGGGGGTGTGGAGGGGGTGTGGGGAGTGTGGAGGGTGGGGGTTAACAGGGGGGATAGTGGGTGATGGGTTTCTTGGTAGTGCAGAGTATCGATCCAGGTACTAGGAGCGTGAGAGAGAGTCACCTACCCTCTTTACAGATCATCACCTTCCCCCTGTCTTCCTCCCTCCCCTCAATCCTTATTATCCTCTCCCCACTCTAACCTCATCTTAACCCCACTCCAACTGCAAAGGTCCAAGATGATGATTATTTGATCCACAACATAATGATGATGACGTCACCTACACTTTCAGGACGACCTATACCTTCAGAACGACCTACATCCAAGGACGACCTATGCCTTCAAGGACGACCTACACCTCCAGACGACCTATACCTTCAAGAAGACCTACACCTTCAAGGACGACCTACACCTTCAGGATGAGCTACAACTTTCAGGACGACCTACACCTTCAGACGACCTACACCTTCAAGAACGACCTACACCTTCAAGGACGACCACACTTTCAAGGACGACCTACACTTTCAAGGTCGACCTACACCTTCAAGGACGACCAACACCTTCAAGGACGACCTACACTTTCAAGGACGACCTACAATTTCTGGATGACCTGTAACTTCAAGGACGACCAACACCTTCAAGGACGACCTACACTTTTAAGGACGACCTACACTTTCTGGATGACCTGTAGCTTCCAGGACGACCTACACCTTCAAGGACGACCTACACCTCCAAGAACGACCTACACTTATAGGGATTCGACCTACACCTGCAAGGACGACCTGTAGCTTCCAGAAGACTCTTCAGGCCAGACCGCTCATTAACCGCATTAATTACTGCCGCTTAATTGGCTCTGTAACCACCTGTAAGCCCTCAAATTGGGCCAATCAGCGACGTCCTCACAGTAGGTTCCGCAGGGAAGGTTCAGTGAGGTAGGTTCCAGTAGAGGTAGGTTCAGTAAAGGTAGGTTCAGTAGGGATAGGTTCAGTAGGGATAGGTTCCAGTATGGGTAGGGTTCCAGTAGGGTAGGTTCAGTGGTGGAGTTCCAGTGGTGGGTTCAGTGAGGGTGGTTCCAGTGAGGGTAGGTTCCAGGGAGTAGGTTCAGTAAGGAGTAGGTTCCAGTAGGGTAGGTTCAGTAAGGGTAGGTTCCAGTGAGGGTAGGTTCAGTGAGGTGGGTTCCAGTGGTGGGTTCCAGTAGGGGTAGGTTCAGTAGGGTAGGTTCAGTAAGGGTAGGTTCCAGTAAGGTAGGTTCAGTAGGGAAGGTTCAGTGAGGGGTAGGTTCAATAGGGTAGGTGCCAGTGAGGTGGGTTCCATTGAGGGGTAGGTTCCAGTGGGGTAGGTTCAGTAAGAGGTGGGTTCCAGTAAGGGTAGGTGCCAGTGAGGTGGGTTCCATTAGGGTAGGTTCAGTAGGGTAGGTGCCAGTAGGGTAGGTGCCAGTGAGGGTGGGTTCAGTAGGGGTAGGTTCCAGTGAGGGTAGGTGCCAGTGAGGTAGAGTTCCAGTAGGGGTAGGTTCCAGTGAGGTAGGTGCCAGTGGTGGGTTCTAGTAAGGTAGGTTCAGTAGGTAGGTTCAGTGGGGTAGGTGCCAGTGAGGTGGGTTCAGTAGGGGTAGGTTCTAGTATGAGGTAGGTTCAGTGAGGTAGGTTCAGTAGGGGTAGGTTCCAGTGAGGGTAGGTGCCAGTGAGGTGGGTTCAGTAGGGGTAGGTTCCAGTGGGGTGGGTGCCAGTGAGGTGTAGGTTCCAGTAGGGTAGGGTTCACTAGGAAGGTGCCAGTGGTAAGTTCAGTAGGGGTGGGTTCAGTGAGGGTAGGTGCCAGTGAGGTAGGTTCCAGTGGGGTTAGGTTCCACCTAGGGAGGTGCCAGTGAGGTGGGTTCAGTAGGGGTGGGTTCAGTAGGGGTAGGTTCTAGTAAGGGTGGGTTCCAGTGGGGTGGGTTCAGTGAGGGTGGGTTCCAGTGAGGGTGGGTTCAGTAGGGGAGTGGGTTCCAGTGGGAGTGGGTTCAGTAGGGGTGGGTTCCAGTAGGGTGGGTTCTAATGGGTGGTGGGTTCCAGTAGGGTAGGTCCAGTGGTGGGTGCCAGTGGGGGTAGGTGCCAGTGAGGTGGGTTCAGTAGGGTGGGTGCCAGTGAGGTAGGTTCAGTGAGGTTCAGTGAGGTGGGTTCCAGTGAGGTGGGTTCAGTGAGGTAGGTTCCAGTGGGGTAGGTTCCAGTGCCAGGGTGGGTTCCCGCTAAGGGTAGGTTCTAGTAAGGGTAGGTTCCTTCCCTCTCTTTCTCCCATTAATTCATCTTTTTTACTGATCTTATTCTCCCTCCTCTTCCTATTCAAGTCTTCTTCCTCCTCCTCTCTCTTCTTCCCTTCCTTGTCTCCTCTCTTCTCCTCACATCTACTCTCTCTTCTTGTTTAATAATATTTTACTTCTTTTCTCCATTCCCTCTCCTTCCTCGTCATTCTCCTTTTATCCTTCACCTCTTCCATCCATCTTACCTCTTGTATCTCTCTCTCTGTCTTCCTCCTCCCTCCTCCCTCTCTCCTCCTTTATCATCATCTCCGCCTACTCTCTCCATCCCTATCCCTCTTCCTATTCATCTAAATTATCCCATTAACCTCCTTTTCTACCACCACCACCCCTAACCCTCACCATCTACCACCACCACCCTAACCCTCTCCATCTACCACCACCACCCTAACCCTCACCATCTACCACCACCTCTAACCCTCACCATCTACCACCACCACCTCCCTCACCTGCAGCATCACTGTGTCAAAGTCTGCAGCAGCATATGTGGGGTGTGGGCACAGCATGGGGCAGGGATGGGCTGGCTGGGCATGGGGATCTTGGCATGGCTGGGGCTGGTCTTGGCTGGCTGGCTGGCCTTTGCTGTCTGTTGCCACAAACATAAGTCGCAGCATGTGGTCAACAGCAGCAGCAGCACATGTGGCAGCAGCATGGGCATGGGCTGGGCATGGGCTGTGGGGGTGGGGTGGGGCAGGGGTCAGGCTGGTGGGGTGGGGTCTTGGCTGGCTGGCCCTCACCATCCTACCCCCCACCCCTAACCCTCTCCACCTACCACCACCACCACCTCCCTAACCCCGCATCTACCCACACACCTCCCTAACCCTCTCCATCTACCACCACCACCTCCTAACCCCTCACCACCCACCACCACCACCTCCCCTCACCATCTACCCACCACCACCACCTCCCTACCCTCACCATCTACCACCACCACCCACCCTAACCCTCACCATCTACCCCACCACCACCACCTCCTAACCTCTCCCATCCCCACCACCCACCTCCTAACCCTCACCCATCTCCCACCACCACCACCACACCACCTAACCCCTCACCCATCCTACCACCACCACCTCCTAACCTCACCCCCCTCATACTATAGTTAGAAAGGTTTATCTCACCACTTTGTTTCCCTCAGAAGATGTGTCAGAATAAATTTCCCCCACCTGTTATTATTTCCCTGTCATATAATTTAACCAGGAAGAATATATTAATGAGAGTAAACTGGAACATCCATGACTGTTATTGCTTCCTTGGGGTGGTCATGTGTGTGTGTGTGTGTATAGGACTGATGGTACACACACACACATACACACGACTGTGCCCAAACATATGATCGTCCTAGAAACCGGGAATTAATTAACAGAGGACGTGAAATTGAATTATCCCAAACGAGGACGTTAGAATTAATTAATATGCAGGAGTAGAATTAATTAATATGGGGAATTAATTAACATAGAAGTGGGAATTAATAAATATATTTGGGAATTAATTAATATGCAAAATGGGAATTAATTCCATACTAATTGAAATTAATTAACATAGAATAATAAAGTGTGTGTGTGTGTGTGTGTGTGTGTGTGTCTTCACTAACTGCTCTCGACAATCAATGCTAATTTTCCTCGCGTCTCTCTCCTGATACCAGCTGAGTGTGTGTGTGTGTGTGTGTGTGTGTGTGTGTGTGTGTGTGTGTGTGTGTATGAGAGATGGTCGTTTATCATAAAAGAAATGATGATTGGAAAGGCATGTGTCTCCATCACAACAGCTGAGAGATGGTGTGACAGCCATCAGTGGGAGTAGTGGCCCCACAGCATGATGGCACCTCTCACCCCACGATATGATGGCACCTCACCCTACAGTACAATGGCACCTCTCCCACCTCACAGCATGATGGCACCCCTCACACCTCACAGTATGATGCCACCTCTCCCCTACAGATGAGTGGCACCTCTCCCACCCACAAACACCCACCCCACAATGAAGGCACCTCTCACCCACAGTATGATGGCACCTCTCACACCTCACAGTATCATGGCACCTCTCCCACCCTACAGTATGATGGCACCTCTCCCCACCTCACAGTAGATGGCACCTCTCCCACCCCACAGTATGATGCACCTCTCCCACCTCACAGTATGATCACCCCTCACCCTACAGTGTAGTAGCACCTCTCCCCTCCCCAGTATGGTGCCTCTCCACCCCTACAGTATGATGGCACCTCTCACCTCACAGTATGATGGCACCTCTCCCACCCCAGTGTGATGGCACCTCTCCCCTCACAGTATGATGGCACCTCCTCACCCCTACAGTATGATGGCACCTCCCCACCTCACAGCATGATGGCACCTCCCACCCCCACAGTATGATGGCACCTCTCCCACCCCGTGATGGCTTCTCCCACCCAGTACGATGGCACCTCTCCACCTCACAGCATGATGGCACCTCTCCCACCTCCGTGTATGATGGCACCTCTCCCACCCTACAGTATGATGGCACCTCTCCCACCCTACAGTATGATGGCACCTCTCACCACAGTATGATGGCACCTCTCCACCCCACAGTATGATGGCACTTCTCCCACCCCACAGTACGTGGCACCTCACCTCACAGCATGATGGCACCTCTCCCACCTCACAGTATGATGGCACCTCTCCCACCCTACAGTATGATGGCACCTCTCCCACCTCACAGTATGATGGCACCATCTCCCACCTCAGTATGATGGCACCTCTCCCACCCTACAGTATGATGGCACCTCTCCCACCTCACAGTATGATGGCACCTCTCCACCCTACAGTATGATGGCACCTCTCCCACCCTACAGTATGATGGCACCTCTCCCACCCCACAGCAAGATGGCACCTCTCCCCACCTCACAGCATGATGGCACCTCTCCCACCCTACAGTATGATGGAAACTCTCCACCCTACAGTATGATGGCACTCTCCCACCTCACAGTATGATGGCACCTCTCCCACCCCTACAGTATGATGGCACCTCTCCCACCTACAGTATGATGGCACCTCTCCACCCACAGCAAGATGGCACCCTCCCACCTCACAGTATGATGGCACCTCTCCCACCCTACAGTATGATGGCACCTCTCCCCTCACAGCAAGATGGCACCTCTCCACCTCACAGCATGATGGCACACCTCTCCCACCTACAGTATATTAGCTGCACTCTCCACCCTACAGTATGATGGCACCTCTCCCACCTCACAGTATGATGAGCCTCTCCACCTCACAGCATGATGGCACCTCTCCCACCTCACAGTATGATGGCACCTCTCACCCCTACAGTATGATGGCACCTCTCCACCCCTACAGTATGATGGCACCTCTCCCACCCCACAGCAAGATGGCACCTCTCCCACCTCACAGCATGATGACCTCTCACCTAACAACAAGATGGCACCTCTCCCACCTCACAGTATGATGGCACCTCTCCCACCCTACAGTATGATGGCACCTCTCACCCCTACAGTATGATGGCACCTCTCACCCCACAGCAAGATGGCACCTCTCACCTCACAGCATACAGTGGCACCCTCCCACCCACAGCATGATGGCACCTGTCCCCACCCCACAGTATGATGGCACCTCCCCACCCCCACAGCACATGGCACCTCCCACCCCACAAAGCATGAGGCAAATGTCCCCACCCTACAGTATGATGGCACCCTTCCCACCCCACAGCATGATGGCACCTCTCCACCCCACAGCATGATGGCACCTCCCACCTCACAGCACATGCACCTCTCCCACCCCACAGCATGATGGCACCTCTCCCACCCCACAGCATGATGGCACCTCTCCCACCCACAGCATGTGCTCTCCAACCCACAGCGATGTCTCCACCCCACAGCATGATGGCACCTCTCCCACCCCCCACAGCACATGATGGCACCTCCTTAAAACAGAAACAAGTTTGGCAACATCCTGAGACAAACTAAATAAAACACACCCGTTCATCTGCACACGACTAGGCAAGAAATTGTAGGGAGAGGCGCCAAAGCTAGAAACAACAAGCTAGGAAGAAACGCCATTAAGCCAGGGAAGAAAACGCCATAAGCAGTGTACAAACGCAAAACGCCAATTAAGCTGAAAAAAAAATCACAAAACGGGGTATTTTATTCTCCCTGCCTACATGTATGTATACATGTATGTAAGATGATGGGGTAATGTATTCTTAAATATAATAACTCCTCATCACCCATGTTAATCACTCCATACACATCATTCACCCATACACCCACATCATCCATCATACACCCACATCATCTACCCATCCATATCATCTACCCACATACACCAACATCATCCACCCATACACTCAACATCATCCACCTCCACACCTTCATGTCAATCACTCCATATTATCACACCATCATCCACACCCACCAATACCAACGTCAACTTTAACCAGTTGATACCCTAACACCAAAGACCTAACACAGAGGCTACACTAACTACTGTACCATCCAATTAGCATGACGCCTGAGTTGGTGTAGGTGGTGATGATGATGATGAATAACCAACACCAGGTAAGTTAACAGGTAAAACCCAGGTAAGATAATAACCCAAACAATAACACTAAAATAACTAGTTTGTATATCGGATCACCTGACGATTAAACACCTGAACGCCACCTGGTGGGCTGGGGAGGGGGAGGCTGGGGGAGGGCTGGGAGGGGAAGAAGCAGGGTTAAGCCAGGTTAGCGATGGAGTGAGGGGGTAGTGGTAGTTAGTGGTGGGGAGGAGTAGTGGTGGGGAGGAGTAGTGGTAGGGGTTGAAGTGGTGGAGGGGTAGTGGTGGTGGAGGGGTAGTAGTAGAGAGGGTAGTGGTGGAGGGGTAGTGGTGGTGAAGGGTAGTGGTGGTGGGAGGAAGTGGTGGTGGACGGTAGTGGTGGTGGAGGGGTGGTGGGAGGAGGGCAGTGGTGGGGAGGGGTAGTAGTGGTGGGAGGGGTAGGGAGGGGTAGTGGGTGGGAGGGGTGGGTGGAGGGGTAGTGGAGGGGTAGTGGTGAGGGGTGGTGGGAAGGTGGTGGGAGGTGGGAGGGGTAGTGGTGGGAGGGGTAGTAGTGGGAGGGTAGTGGTGGTGGAGGTAGTAGTGGGAGGGTAGTAGTGGTGGGAGGGTAGTGGTGGAGGGGTAGGTGGTGGAGGTAGTAGTGGTGGGAGGGGTAGTGGAGGGTAGTAGTGGTGGAGGGGTAGTAGTGGTGGAGGGGTAGTAGTGGTGGAGGGGTAGTGGTGGAAGGGGTAGTAGTGGTGGAGGGGTAGTAGTGGTGGAGGGTAGTAGGGAGGGGTAGTAGTGGTGGAGGGGTAGTGGGAGGGTAGTGGGAGGGGTAGTAGTGGTGGGAGAGGTGGGGGTGGAGGTGGGTGAAGGGGTAGTGGTGGGAGGAGTGGTGGAGGGGTAGTGGTGGTGGAGGGGGTAGTGGTGGTGGGAGGGGTGGTGGGAGGGGTAGGTGGTGGGAGGGTGGGTAGTAGTGGAGGGGTAGTAGTGGTGGGAGGGGTAGTGTGAGGGGTAGTAGGTGGAGGGTAGTAGGAGGGGGTAGTGGTGAGGGGTAGTAGTGGAGGGAGGTAGTGGGGGGAGGGGTAGTAGTGGTGGAGGAGGTAGTAGTGGTGGGAGGGGCAGGTGGGAGGGGGTAGTGGTGGGAGGGTAGTGGTAGGAGGGGTAGGTGGTGGAGGGGTAGTAGTGGTGGAGGGTAGTGGTGGTGGGCTAGTAAGTGGTGGATGGGTAGTGCAGGAGGGTAGTGGTGGTGGAGGGTAGTGGGAGGGGTAGGAGGGTAGTGGGAGGGGTAGGGAGGGTAGTGGTGGGAGGGAGTAGTGGTGGGAGGGGTAGTGGGTAGAGGAGGGGTAGTGGTGGGAGGGTAGTGGAGGGGTAGTAGTGGTGGAGGTAGGGTGGGGAGGGGTAGTGGGTAAGTAGTGGTGGGAGGGTAGTCAGAGGTAGTAGTGGTGGAGGGGTAGTAGTGGTGATGGGTAGTAGTGGGAGGGGTAGTAGGTGGGAGGTAGTGGTGGGAGGTGGGAGGGGTAGTAGTGGTGGAGGGGTAGTGGTGGGAGGGGTAGTAGTGGTGAGGGGTAGTAGTGGTGGAGGGGTAGTAGTGGGTGAGGGGTGGTGGGAGGGGTAGTAGTGGGAGGGGAGGTGTAGTGGTGGGAGGGGTAGGGAGGGTAGTGGTGAGGGGGTAGTAGTGGAGGGGGTAGTAGTGGTGGTGGGGTTAGTAGTGGGAGGAAGAGTGGGAGGCAGTAGTGGTGGGAGGGGTAGGTGGGGAGGGGGTAGTAGGAGGGGTAGTGCGAGGGTAGAAGGGAGGGGTAGTGGTGGGGAGGGGTAGTGGTGGTGAGGGGTAGTGGTGGGTAGAGGGGGGAGGGGTGGGAGGGGTAGGTGGGAGGGGTAGTGTGGTGGGTTAGAGTGGTGGGTTAGTAGTGGTGGAGGGTAGCCGGGAGGGGTAGTAGTGGTGAGGGGGTGGGGGGAGGGTAGTGGTGGAGGTAGTAGTGGTGGAGGGGTAGTGGTGGTGAGGGGTAGGTGGTGGAGGGGTAGTGGTAGAGGGAGTGGTGGTGGGAGGGGTAGGTGGGGGAGGGTGGTGGTGGAGGGTAGGGGGAGGGGCAGTGGTGGGTAATGGGAGGGTAGGGGTGGTGGGAGGGGTAGGTGGTGGGAGGGTAGTGGTGGAGGGGTAGTGGTGGGAAGGGGTAGTGGTGGGTAGAGTGGTGGAGGGGTGGGAGGGGTAGTGGTGGTAGTGGTAGGAGGGGTAGTGGGAGGAGGGTAGGTGGGAGGGGGTAGTGGTGGGAGGGTGGGTGGTGGGAGGGGTAGTGGTGGGAGGGGTAGTGGGGGTAGAGTGTAGTGGGTGGGAGGGGTAGTGGTGGTGGAGGGGTAGTGGTGGGAGAGGTAGTGGTGGGAGGGGTGTGGTGGTGGAGGGGTGAGGGGTAGGTGGTGGAGGGGTAGGGAGGGTAGTGGTGGAGGGGTAGTGGTGGAGGGTAGTGGTGGAGGGGTAGTGGTGGGAGGGCAGTAGTGAAGGTGGTGGGTGGGTGGTGGTGGGGTGGGAGGGGTAGGTGGGGTGAGGGGAGGGCAGGGGTGGGGGTAGTGGTGGAGGGTAGTGGTGGAGGGGTAGTGGTGGGAGGTAGTAGTGGTGAGGGTAGTGGTGGAGGGTGGTGGTGGAGAGTAGTGGGTGGAGGGGTAGTGGTGGGAGAGAGTGGTGTGGTGGAGGGGTAGTGGTGGTGGGAGTAGTGGGTGGAGGAGTGGTGGTGGAGGATGAGTGGTGGAGGGTGTAGTGAAGGGGTGGTGGTGGAGGGTGAGTGGTGGGGGTAGTGGTGGAGGGTGATGGTGAAGGGAGTGATGGGGGGTGGTGGTGAAAGGGGTGGTGGTGGAGGTTAGTGGTGAAGGGTTGTGGTGGAGGGTAGTAGTGGTGGAGGTGGTGGTGGTGGAGGGTAATGTGGTGGGGGTTGTAGTGGTGGAGGTGAGTGGTGGTGGAGGGGTAGTGGTGGTGGAGGGTAGTGGTGGGAGGGGTAGTGGTGAGGGTAGTGATGGAGGTAGTGTGGTGGAGAGGTTAGTGGTGGAGGAACAAGTGGTGGAGGATAGTCAAATAAAACTGTTCCAGGATTTTAAGCACACCTGGATGGACGTAGACAGTGTTACCTGTCTCTCTCTCACTCCTTACACTTTCCCTCCTCTCCTTCCTTCTTTCTACAGACAATAATATGACACAATAAAAAAAAAAAAAAAACCACCACAATCATCACAATTACTACCACCACAATCCTGCACTTCTACCAACTCACCATTTACCAACATCCACGACTCTATTACAAAACGACATCGCCATCTTAATACAAGAATGTCAGGCATCTCGCCATCTCATACTGACTTCCACCCAAACATGACTGTGGCATCATGTACCTCATCCCTGACCTGCATCATAGCATCATATCTTATGCCTGATGGCACCTTATATCCTACGACATAGCATGATGTCACCTCATTATATCATGCCTGCACCCTCATATCTGGTACCTCATCCCTAACCTGCAATGCTAACAACATTATCAAGGATTATAATTATGTGGGACAGGTGTTGGATATGTAGGACAGGTGTTAGTTATGTGGGGCAGATTTTAAGCTATGTTGGATCTCTCTCTCTCTCTCTCTCTCTCTCTCTCTCTCTCTCTCTCTCTCCCTCTCTCTCTCTCATCGTCGTTGTTGTGAGAGTGATCCTGTTGCCTCATCAAGGTCTCACTAGCCCCCATCACTCACACTCACTCATGCTTTCTTGGCTTATGAGTCCTTCTTCCCCTTTCCTTCTTCTTCCCTTTTCTTCCTTCTTCCCTTCTCTTTCTTTCCTTCTCCTTGTTTTTCTTCTTCTTCTTTCCCTCTCTTCCTTTTTTTCTTGTCTTCCCTCTTCTTTTTCTCTCTCTTCATTCTCCTATTATTATTATTTATTTATATTATTATTATTATTATCATCATCCCTACGTTTATTGTCTTCTCACTTGCAAATTTCTTTCTCCACAATTATCATTCTATGCTTCCTCTTGTTACTCCCAATTCTCTCATGTCCTTTCTAACCCAACATGCCATCTTATTCTCTGTTATTCTCTCTTCCTCCTCCTTATCATGTATGTTATTCTATGTTTCTTTACAATTACTCTCTTTTATTCCATTCTCTCTCTCACTCTACGTCCCATACTATCTTCCTCCTCTTTCTTAGTCTTCCTCACTTACATCCGGTCCTAGAGCCTTTGTTTACACTTGGAGAAGGTTAAGTCCTTCTGGATATTTCTTATTTACTTTACTTGAGTTCTGTTAAATTATTCGTTTTTTTACCCCCGTTTTTCTTTGATGTTTTTTGTTGACGGAGATTTATGTATTTTTTTTAAGTTTTGTTTGTTTTAAATGTTTTGTGTGTGTGTGTGTGTGTGTGTGTGTGTGTGTGTGTGTGTTTGTGTGTGTTAAACAATAAAACACTCAAAGAAAACAATTGAATACTAACAAAGACCATTTTAGCTCCCATCGAAATAGCTCAGTATAAGGACGTCCATAAGTCGGATAAATAAACACTTGAGACATTAATTTTTTAGCTCCTATGAGATATTAACAACTTAAAGTCGCATTCCAAATTTCATATCGATTCATGAAGTAATTTTGATGTTACTGAATGTTAAAGATTTCGCCTGGATGGACTGATGACAGAGGTGTGTCAAAAGCGTATGGAGCCACAGATTCTAAGGCGGGGTAGAATAGTAAAGAACACAGATGGACAATAATTAGGATAGAAGCAATTGATAGAAGGGGAGCTGGCAGGAACTAGAGTATGAATTGTTGAAGGGACTGGGAGGGACTAGAAGTTGGGCTGGCTGGAGAGGGTGCGAAGGGGTTGGAGACATAAGGTGTTGAATGGAACTTTAGGATGGACTGGTTGAGGAAGAGAAGGCTGACTGGAGAGGGGGGGTTGCATGGGACTAGAAGCAAAACTGGCTTAGGAGGGTTGGAAGGGGCTAGGAGGATTAGGACTGCCGAGGGACTAGCAGGGGTTGGGACGGGGTAGGGACTGGAATAATCTGGCGACACACACCACCATGATCGCCTCCTCCATCAAAGACACTACCACAAGGCGGGTCTTCCCTCTTGTCTCAATACGTATACAACTAACTTTATCTTGGGAGCTCGACTGTTTGTGTTTCCAGTCCATGAATTACCTGCAACCAAACATGACGGAAGATGGGTGGTGTGGGGGGGGGGGATGTGTGGGGGAGGTGTGGGTGTGGGGGTGTGTGGGTGTGGGGGGGTGTGGGTGTGGGGGGGGGGGGTGTGGGTGTGGGGGGGAGGTGTGGGTGTGGGGGGGAGGTGTGGGTGTGGGGGGAGGTGTGGGTGTGGGGGGGGGGGTGTGGGTTTGTTGGATGTGTGGGTGTGTGAGGTGTGGGGTGTGGGTGTGTGGGGAGGGTGTGGGTGTGGGGAGGAGGTGTGGGTGTGGGGGTGTGGGTGTGGGGTGTGTGGGGAGGGGTGTGGGTTTGTTGGATGTGTGGGTGTGTGAGGGTGTGGGGAGGTGTGGGTGTGGGGGGGAAGGTGTGGGTGTGGGGGGGGGGGTGTGGGTTTGGGGGGAGGTGTGGGTGTGGGGGGGAGGGTGTGGGTGTGTGGGGAGGGGTGTGGGTTTGTTGGATGTGTGGGTGTAGAGGAGGTGTGGGGAGGTGTGGGTGTGTGGGAAGGTGTGGGTGTGTGGGAAGGTGTGGGTGTGTGTGGGTGTGGGTGTGTGGGGGGGGTGTGGGCGTGTGGGGAGGGTGTGGGCGTGTGGGGGTGTGGGGAGGTGTGGGAAGGTGTGGGGGAGGTGTGGGTGTGTGGGGAGGGTGTGGGTGTGTGGGGGAGGTGTGGGTGTGTGGGGGGGTGTGGTGTGTGGGGGGGGACGTGGGGGTGGGGTGTGTGGGGGGGTGTGGGTGTGGGGCTGTGGGGGATGTGTGGGGGATGTGTGGGTGGTAGGCGTGGGTGTGGTGGGGGTGTGGTGAGGTGTGGGGTTGTGGGGAGGTGTGGGGGTGTGGGGAGGTGTGGGGTGTGGGGAGGGTGTGTGGGTGTGTGGGTGTGTGGGAGGGAGGGTGTGGGTGTGTGGAGTGTGGGTGAGTGAGGGGAGGTGTGGGAGGGATATGTAGAACGTGGGGAGACACATAAACACGACCTCTTACCGATCGACGCTGGGACACACACAGCTACATTAGTACTGTATACAGAGAGATCAAAACTGACCAATAAAGTATCAGTAACGTTTGAGCTCTCTCTCTCCCCCCCCCCCCCCTCTCTCTCAGCCAGTCCCCTCCACAGCCCTTGCCCCTCTCTCTCTCTTCTCTTCAGCCAACCCCTCCACAGCCCTTGCCCCCTCTCTCCTCTCTTCAGCCAGCCCTCCACTGCCCCTTGCCCCCCCTCTCTCTCTTCCCAGCCCCTCCACTGCCTGCCCCCCCCTCTTCAGCCAGCCCCCTCTCTCCCCTCTCTTCACCAGCCCTCTCCACTGCCTTGCCCCTCTCTCTCTTCAGCCAGCCCCTCCACAGCCCCTTGCCCCTCTCTTCAGCCAGCCCCCTCTCTCTCTCTTCAGCCAGCCCCTCCTGCCCCTGCCCCCCCCTCTTTCTCTCTTCAGCCCCCCTCCACAGCCCCTTGCCCCTCTCTCCCCTCTCTCTTCAGCCAGCCCCTCCACCCCTTGCCCCCCCCTCTCTCTCTCTTCAGCCAGCCCTCCACACCCCTTGCCCCTCTCTCTTCAGCCAGCCCTCCACAGCCCCTGCCCCCTCTCTTCCAGCCCCCCCTCCACACCCCTTGCCCCCTCTCTTCTCTCCGCCCCCCCTCCCCTCTCTCTCTCTCTTCTCTTCAGCCAGCCCCTCCACTGCCCCTTCCTCTCTCTCTCTTCAGCCAGCCCCTCCACAGCCCTTGCCCCCTCTCTCTCTCTCTTCAGCCAGCCCCCCCACAGCCCCTTGCCCCCTCTCTCTCTCTCTCTTCAGCCAGCCCCTCCACAGCCTTGCCCCCTCTCTCTTTCTCTCTTCAGCCAGCCCCCTCCACAGCCCCCCTCTCTCTCTCTTCACCAGCCCTCCACCTTGCCCCCCCCCTCTCTCTCTCTCTCTCTCTCTCTCTCTCTTCAGCCAGCCCCTCCACAGCCCCTGCCCCCCTCTCTCTCTCTTCAGCCAGCCCTCCACCCCTTGCCCCCCCCTCTCTCTCTCTCTTCAGCCAACCCCTCCACAGCCCCTTGCCCCCTCTCTCTCTTCAGCCAGCCCCTCCACAGCCCTTGCCCCCCCCTCCTCTCTCTTTCTCTTCAGCCCCCTCCACAGCCCCTTGCCCCCTCTCTCTCTCTCTTCAGCCAGCCCCTCCACTGCCCTTGCCCCCCCCTCCTCTCTCTTCAGCCAGCCCCTCCACAGCCCTTGCCCCCTCTCTGAAACACATATCCAACCCTTGGAATGACATTAAATAAACTTATTTTCCAATTTCATAAACAAACCACAGAGTATAATCTGTGTGTGTGTGTGTGTGTGTGTGTGTGTGTTAGCTATTGTGATAAGACAAAAGAACAGCAACATTTTGTCAACAGCGGGCGAGACTATAGGGTAACTAATTGAACAATATGAAGCAATAAATGCAACAGATATTGCATGAACGATACAGTCAACAGGGAGGAACGGCATGTGAACGGCAGGTGAACAACAGGTGAACAGAAAGTAAACAACTGGTGTTATAGCTGCTCGGTGTGACGGTGGCCTGGTGACGGCGACCTGGTGTGACGGCGACCTGGTGTGACGTCGACCTGGTGTGACGTCGACCTGGTGTGACGGCGACCTGGTGTGACGGCGACCTGGTGTGACGTCGACCTGGTGACGGCGACCTGGTGACGTCGACCTGGTGTGACGACCGGTGTGACGGCGACCTGGTGTGACGTCGACCTGGTGTGACGGCGACCTGGTGTGACGTCGACCTGGTGTGACGTCGACCTGGTGTGACGGCGACCTGGTGTGACGTCGACCTGGTGTGACGGCGACCTGGTGTGACGTCGACCTGGTGTGACGTCGACCTGGTGTGACGGCGACCTGGTGTGACGTCGACCTGGTGTGACGGCCTGGTGTGACGGCCTGGGTGACGTCGACCTGGTGTGACGTCGACCTGGTGTGACGTCGACCTGGTGTGACGGCGACCTGGTGTGACGGCGACCTGCTGACGGCGACCTGGTGTGACGTCGACCTGGTGTGACGGCGACCTGGTGTGACGTCGACCTGGTGTGACGGCGACCGGTGTGACGTCGACCTGGTGTGACGGCGACCTGGTGTGACGTCGACCTGGTGTGACGGCGACCTGGTGTGACGTCGACCTGGTGTGACGGCGACCTGGTGTGACGGCGACCTGGTGTGACGTCGACCTGGTGTGACGGCGACCTGGTGTGACGTCGACCTGGTGTGACGGCGACCTGGTGTGACGTCGACTGGTGTGACGGCGACCTGGTGTGACGGCCAGGAAGGGGTTTATCTCTCCTGCTCAGTATTCCGTCCACGCTCAGCACCCTGCCAGGACATGGCAGGGAGAGGAGAGAGGGAAGGTGGGAGAGAGGGGGAGGAGGGAGGGGGTATGGAGTGGAGAGAATAAGAGGGAGGGAAAAGATGAGAGGCAAACAGGAAACAGCGAAAAAACATACAATAAAATGAAGAAAGTAGAGAAGGATAAAGGGGAAGGAAGGTGAGAGAGGAGAGTGTGAAGAGAGAGGGAATAGAGAGAGAGGGAGAGTGTGAAGAGATGGAGAGGGAGAGTGTGAGAGAGAGAGAGAGGGAGAGTGTGAGGAGAGAGGAAGGTAGGGAGAGAGGGAGAGTGTGGGGAGAGAGATGGAGGTGTGGGAGGTGTGGGGAGAGAGAGAGGGAGAGTGTGGGGAGAGAGGGAGGTGTGGGGAGAGGGGAGGTGTGGAGAGAGGGAGAGGAGGTGTGGGGAGAGAGGAGAGTGTGAGGGAGGGTGTGAGAGAGAGGGAGGAGGTGTGGGGAGAGGAGGGAGGTGTGAGGGAGAGGAGATGTGGGGGAGGTGGGGGAGGGTGAGAGAGAGAGGTGTAGGGAGGTGTGAGAGAGGGGAGGTGTGAGAGAGAGGGAGAGAGGAGGGGGGGAGGGGGGGGAGGGGGGGAGAGTGGAGGGGGGGGGAGGGAAGTGAGGAGAGGAGGTGTGGGGAGGGAGGTGTGGGGAGAGAGGAGGTGTGGGGAGAGAGGGAGGGGGTGGGAGAGAGGGGGAGGTGAGGGGGAGGTGTGGGGAGAGAGGGAGGTGTAGGGAGAGAGGGAGAGTGTGGGGAGAGGGGGAGGTGTGGGGAGAGGGGAGGTGTGGGGAGGGGGAGGTGTGGGGAGAGGGGGAGGTGTGAGAGGGGGAGAGGGAGGTGGGGGAGAGGGAGGGTGTGGGGGGGAGAGGGGGAGAGGAGGAGAGAGGGAGGTGTGGGGAGAGGGGAGGTGTAGGGAGGGAGAGGTGTGGGGAGAGAGGGAGGTGTGGGGAGGGGGAGGTGTGAGGGGAGAGAGGGAGAGAGGAGGTGTGAGGGAGAGGGAGGGGGTGTGGGGAGAGAGGGAGAGTGGAGGGAGAGAGGGAGAGGTAGGGGAGAGAGGGAGAGGTAGGGAGAGAGGGGAGAGTGTAGGGGAGAGAGGGAGAGGGAGAGAGAGGGAGAGTGGGGGAGAGAGGGAGAGTGTAGGGGAGAGAGGGAGAGTGGGGGAGAGAGAGAGGGAGAGGTAGGGAGAGAGGGAGAGGGTAGGGAGAGAGGGAGAGTGTAGGGGAGAGAGGGAGAGTGTAGGGAGAGGAGGGAGAGGTAGGGGAGAGGAGAGAGTGTAGGGAGAGAGAGGGAGGGAGTGAGGGAGAGAGGGAGAGTGGGGGAGAGAGAGGGAGAGGGAGGGGGAGAGGGAGGTAGAGAGAGGAGGGAGAGAGGGGAGAGAGAGGAGAGAGGGGAGAGGGGAGAGGTAGGGAGAGAGGGAGAGTGTAGGGGAGAGAGGGGAGAGGGGAGAGAGAGGGAGAGGGAGAGGGGAGAGTGTAGGGGAGAGAGAGGGAGAGTGTAGTGGAGAGAGGGAGAGTGTAGGGGAGAGAGGAGAGAGAGGGAGAGGTAGGAGAGGGAGAGTGTAGGGGGAGAGGGAGAGTGTAGAGAGAGGGAGAGTGTAGGGAGAGAGAGGAGAGTGTAGGAGAGAGGAGAGTGGTCTGTGAATGCGTCAACCACACCACCACCACACCTTTTTACCACACACCAACCACATCTCACCATATCTCTACCACACTCCCTAACAGACCCAACCACACCCTCACCACATCTCACACACCCCACCACACCTCTCTAACCACACTCACCACATCCTCTGACCACAATGCCCAACACACTGCCCTCACACTTAAGGCCACAATATCCTCACCACTGGGGGAGGGTGCACAATAACTAGCTGCTGTGTTTCAAAATGGAAAACAGCATTGCCTCACTTAACTCTACCTCACCTGTGCCACACCCAACCACACCACCACCATCTCTGCCACACCCAACCACACCACCACCATCTCTGCCACACCTAACCACACCACCACCATCTCTGCCACACCTAATCACACCACCACCATCTCTGCCACACCTAACCACACCACCACCCTAACCACACCACCACCATTCTCTCTGCCACACCCAACCACACCACCACCATCTCTGCCACACCCAACCACACCACCACCATCTCTCTGCCACACCCAACCACACCACCACCATCTCTGCCACACCCAACCACACCACCACCATCTCTGCCACACCCAACCACACCACCACCATCTCTGCCACACCCAACCATACCACCACCATCTCTGCCAACACCCAACCACACCACCACCATCTCTCGCCACACCCAACCACCCCACCACCATCTCTGCCACACCCAACCACACCACCACCATCTCTGCCACACCCAACCACACCACCACCATCTCTGCCACACCCAACCACACCACCACCATCTCTCTGCCACACCCAACCACACCACCACCACCATCTCTCTGCCACACCCAACCACACCACCACCATCTCTCTGCTACACCCAACCACACCACCACCATCTCTCTGCCACACCCAACCACACCACCACCATCTCTGCCACATCCAACCACACCACCACCATCTCTGCCACACCCAACCACACCACCACCATCTCTCTGCCACATCCAACCACACCACCACCATCTCTGCCACACCCAACCACACCACCACCATCTCTCTGCCACACCCAACCACACCACCACCATCTCTCTGCCACACCCAACCACACCATCTCTCTGCCACACCCAACCACACCACCATCATAACAATAACAACAATCACTACCACCACCACGACTACGACCACCTGGGGGTTGGTCGTCCACATCAATCAGGTCCTCAACGATCATAATGAAAGTGTGAGGGAGAGGAGGGAGAGGAGGGAGTATCGAGAGTGAAGGAGAGTGAGGGAGAGTAAAAAAGAGGGGGAGTAATAGGGTCGGGGAGGGAAGGAGAGTAAGGAGAAAAGAAAGTTGGTGTGGTGGTGTGTGTGTGTGTGTGTGTGTGTGTGTGTGTGTTTTCGTCAGTCCACATCTCACCATATACCTTGGAGGGAGGGAGGGGAGGGAGGGAGGGAGGGAGGAATGAGGGAGGGAGGGAGGAGCTGCACACTGGAGGGAAGAAGAGAGGGTGAAGGAGGGAGGAGGGAAGGAGGGAAGGGAGGGAGGGAGGAGGGAAGGAAGGAAGAGAAGAGAGGGAGGAGGAGCCGCACACAGTCTTATCAAGTAGGAATGCAGATGACACCCACCTACACCAAAACCCACTCTTATACTTTTTATGCCCCGCCACCGCCCCTCCTGCCCCTCCTCCTCCTACTCTTGGCCCCTCTTGCCCTGCTCCTCCCACCTCTTGGCCCTGCTGCTCCTACCTCCCGCCCCTCTTGCCCTGCTCCCATACCCACTGCCCCTCTTGCCCTGGGTTCCATACCCACCGCCCTCTTGCCCTGCTCCCCCATACCCACCGCCCTCTTGCCCTGCTCCCCATCCCCCACCTCCCTCCCCTATCTTCCACCTGTACCCACACAAACACCACTATCCACCTCCTGTACCCACACAAACACCACTATCCACCTCCTGTACCCACACAAACACTACTATCCACCTACTGTACCCACACAAACACCATTATCCACCCACTGTACCCACACAAACACCATTATCCACCCATTGTACCCAAACACCACTATCCACCTCCCTGTACCAACACAACACTACTATCCACCTCCTGCACCAACACAAACACTACTATCCACCCCATGTACCCACACAAACACCATTATCCACCCACTGTACCCACACAAACACCATTATCCACCCATTGTACCCAAACACCACTATCCACCTCCTGTACCAACACAAACACTACTATCCACCTCCTGTACCAACACAAACACCACTATCCACCCACTGTACCCACACAAACACCATTATCCACCTACTGTACCCACACACAAACACCATTATCCACCCATGTACCCAAACACCACTATCCACCTCCTGTACCCACACAAACACCACACTATCCACCTCCCACCAACACAAACACTACTATCCACCCCATGTACCCACACAAACACCACTATGCACCTCCATACCCAAACACCACTATCCACCCCCATGTACCCACACAAACACCACTATCCACCCCATGTACCACAAACACCACTATGCACCTCCTGTACCCAAACACCACTATCCACCCTCATGTACCCACACAAACACCACTATCCACTCTGTACCCACACAAACACCACTATCCACCTCTTGTACCCACACACAAACACCACTATCCACCTCTACCCAAACACCACTATCCACCTCCTGTACCCACACAAACACCACTATCCACCTCCCTGTACCCAAACACCACTATCCACCCACTGTACCCACACAAACACCACTATCCACCTCTTGTACCCACACAAATACCACTATCCACCCCTTGTACCCACACAAACACCACTATCCACCTTTACCCACACAAACACCACTATCCACCTCTTGTACCCACACACAAACACCACTATCCACCCTTTACCCACACAAACACCACTATCCACCCCTGTACCCACACAAACACCACCATCCACCTCCTGTACCCACACAAACACCACTATCCACTTCCTGTACCCACACAAACACCATTATCCACCTCCTGTACCCACACAACACCACTATCCACCTCCTGTACCCACACACAAACACCACTATCCACCTCCTGTACCCACACAAAAACCACTATCCACCTCCTGTACACACACAAACACTATCACCTCCTGTACCCACAAACACCACTATCCACCTCTGTACCCACACAAACACCACTATCCACCTCCTGTACAAACAGGTTCAGTTTCTTGGAGAAAAAAAAGCGATTGGAATTCTTTCATCTCCTCCACCCACAGGTGTCTTCCTTGTACCTTTAATTAGTGTCGCCCACGCCCACACCTATGCCCATGCTTACACCCACGCTCATGCCCATGCTTACACCCACGCTCATGCCCATGCTTACACCCACGCTCATGCCCATGCTTACACCCACGCTCATGCCCATGCTTACACCCACGCTCATGCCCATGTTTACACCCACATTCATACCCATGCCACTCCTCAAGGCCATACTAACGCCCACACTTATGTCATGTTTACGCCCACACTCCTGCCCATACTTACACCCTCCCCATGCCCACGCCCAAACCCATGCCCATGTCTACTACTTTTTATGTCTACGAACGCATCCACTTTCTGCACCTACGAACAAACACGTGTCCATAACCCACATCTACGAACGATAGAAAGCAATTACAAACATAATATTGAAAACCACGAACGAACTTGATGCCTGTGGTGTGTGTGTGTGTGTGTGTGTGTGTGTGTGTGTTTCTTCAAGATGTTTTTATCTATTTTCGTCTTATCATGCCTTATCTCCTGGTTTATCTTCTTCCTTCTTCTTCTGTTTCGTATCTCTGTTTATTCTTGATCTACGTCACGAAACAATAAAGATAAGAGAGAGAGAGAGAGAGAGACATAAAATAGTTAGGTGTTTTATTTATTTATTTTTAGGTTAGAAGTTTTGTAAATGAGGAAAAACTCACCTGTGTTGTGTGTTTAACTTACCTGTCGTGTTGATCTCCCCTCTCTCCCTCTCTCTCTCTCTCTCTCTCTCTCTCTCTCTCACCTGGTGTAGTAGTCACCACACAGCCTCAACTCTCCCTCCACTCCTTTACCTGTGGACAAGAAAATAACCATTAGACTCAATATATACACACACACACACACACACACACACACACACACACACCTGATAACATCTTGCACTATCTGTCCACCTTATTTACACCACCACCCACCGTTTTCACCACCCCACGCTGTTTTCCACCACCCACCTGTTTACCACCCACCCCACCTTGTTTACACCTACCACACGTTTGTTTACAGGCAGTAACATATAGTGAATTCACACACCGACCTGGCTGAAGGTGAGAGAGAGAGAGAGAGACCAGGATTTGTGTAGGGTGTATACATGGTGTGTATCTATGTAAGTGGAGTGGGCGTGCCCGTGTGTGTGTGTGTGTGTGTGTGTGTGTGTGTGTGTGTGTGCCTGTGTGTGTGTGTGTGTGTGTGTGTGTGTGTGTGTGTGTGTGTGTGTGTGTGTGAGTGTGTGTGTGTGTGTACATGTTGGACATCCTACACTACACTATCAAAATAACATGTATAAAATAAGCAAGCAAGGGGTCAGGTTATCAGGCCGGACCAGACGTGGGTGCCTGTACACATCCTCACTACACACACTGAATACTGCCACACTTTATCAGCCTCACACTTCACACTAACACACTTATAATGACACACTCTACGTTCACCATAGCCTCATCCTCACACTTCATACTAACACTTATCACACTTCAAAGTAAAGTATTCAAAGTAGAACGATCGTCCATACACAGCACTCCAGCGACATACCTGGATCCCGTTTTCTATCAGTACATTATTAACATGAACTAATGTAAACTCTAGACAGAAAACTTTGCATCATTTTAATACACTAAAAATTATTTCCCTTTTAACCTTTGAAGTAAAAATTAAAAGGTCGGGTAAAAGACGAACTGGAGTTGAACTTGAAGGTGTAATAAGGTTAATAAGTTTATGTTGATCACAGGTAAACTGAACTTACTGATGTGTGAACCAGGTGTTAACTTTCTGCCTTGTAATCTGGCAGGTTTATAAGTCGGTGAACCATTACTACTACAACAACAACAACAATTACTAAGACTACAATAACTATAACAAATATTACTACTACTACTACCACCACTTTTTTTTATTATTAACAAAATGGCCTCCAGCCTCCCCCAATAGCCACACCTTAATATTACCTTAATATTAAATATCCTAATACATGAAGCTATCCTACTTATACTACTACTACTACAATTACAAGCATTATTACTACTACTACAAAATCTACAATAACTACCATTTCTACTACAGCTACAACAACAACTACAATTACAATTAATACAACAGCTACAACTTAAAAAAAAGTGGCCTCCATCCTCCCCCAACAGCCACCTTCCTGCCATTTTATTACCTTAATATTAAATATCCTAATACATAAGTAGCTATCCTATCTGTGTTGAGTTAGTTGAGCCGCAGATCTATGGGGCATTCAGTGACTGTAGCCTCATAGTCAATATCTGCATTTATTTGTCGGCTTTGGAGCCCGATGCTCTCGTTCCCCTGAGGCAAGCAAAACCGAACCTAGGAGAGAGAAGGACAGTCGACATCTCATCCAGGCTGTAACATAACTACTGGGCTGCTGCTTCTGTTCGGATAACACCTCCGCAAGTCTGGCGTAGAAGCAACTTGCACTTGGTCCCATCCCACCAGAGGTTGTGAACACCAGAGGAGTGAAGCTGCTTTGGTCAACGTTCTCTCTCCCATATGCCCATATCTTGTCGTTCTCGTTCCTCCTGTGTACAGCATCGAGAGCTAATTTACGGTGACATGCGCCCATGGAATAAAAAATCTTGATGTCGAAGGCGGCTCGCTGTCCCCGGGTCCAGAATCCTCGAGCACTGACGTCAACACGGGCTTCGTTGGATGTGTTTAAGATCCTGTGTTGGAAATTCTCACCGTCCAATGGAAGGAGGTCGGTTCTACCCTGACATCACGACAGATTTCCTTCAACATATTTGCTGTGAGATCCCTTACTTAAGTCATGCCTCATGCATATGAACCCCTACACACACAACAACTTAAATCAATACAACAACTAAAAAAGGTACAACTACAACAACCACAAAATAAGCACAAAACACACAACCATCACCTAAAGATAAGACACCCCTGATTAAACAACTAACCCCCCTCCCTCTAAAAGGTCAAAAGTCACAATTTTAATCCCCCCTTTCCCCGGATTGGTCAACACCTCTCCCGTACAGCCAATCAACACCCTCCCCCTTCATCCACTTTACACACCTGAAACTCCCCAGGTAACCCATTCTGATGGCACTTGTTAGATGTGTTGGCTGAATATTTTTTTTAACTATCTACACGACCAGCTGTTGAGCGTTAGTGGAGGAATTCTTTTGATTTGAAAATATATGGAATTGTTTCAGTGTTAAATTAACATATTTCTGTAAAACTGTCGTGGATAATTTTAGATGATTTTTTTTTAAAAGCAAGATTATATATATATATATATATATATATATATATATATATATATATATATATATATATATATATATATATATATATATATATATATATATAATGATACAAATAATAAATATATTATAATGATTCTCCTCTCTCTCTCTTGTCATTATTAAATAGCATTACCAAAAGAAGATCTTCTCTCTCCATCTACCTCTCTTCTTCTCCCTCTCTCTATATATATATATCTCTCTCTATCCCCTCTTTCTCTTCCTCTCTCCCCCTCTCCCTCTCTCTGTCTTCCTTCCTCCACCTCCTTTCTCTATCCCTATCTCTCTTCCCCCTCCCCTTCTCTCCCCACCTAAACGAAGAGCATTACCAAAGGCGGATCTCTCTCTCTCTCTCTCTCTCTCTCTCTCTCTCTCTTCATCAATAGGGAGAGTGGCGCCATTCCATTCAGATTTAATTAACTTAGCCCAAATATCGAGTCTCTGTCCAAAAGTGAGTCTCCGTGATGGCCTCTTAACTCCTGTGCCGTCCAGGAGCTGAGGCGTCAACATCAAAGGCGGAGCAGAGAGAGAGAGAGAGAGAGAGAGAGAGAGAGAAGAGAGACCCAACAACAATGACTTTTGAAGGAGGAGGGAGGAGGGATAGGGGAGAGGGATAGGGAGAGGGGGAGGAAGGGATAGGGAGGGAGGGAAGAAGGAGGAGGAGGAAGGGAGGGGAAGGAGACGATGGTACCTGAAGTCTTGGTTTATGTCAAGAGTTTAAAGGGAGGGAGAGTCTCCACTAATATTGTCACTGGGTATTACACCACCACCTCACACCTCCTTAACTTCCACACACACCACCTCACCACCCTCATAGCTCCTCACACCCACCTCACACCTATACCTCACCTCCAACATCACCTCCACAACCTCCCCTCCTCACCACCACCACCTCACCTCATAACTTCACCTCACCACCACCTCACCTCCCTAACTCACCTCACACCCCACCTCACACCTCCGCTTCACCCCACACCACCACCTCACACCCACCACCTCCCTCACCACCACCTCACACCTCCACACCACCCTCCACCACCTCACCTCCACCACCACCTCACCTCACACCACCACCTCACACCACCACCTCACACCACACCTCACACCTCACACCACCACCCACCCCTCCACACCACCACCTCCCACACCACCACCTCCACCTCCACACCACCACCTCACACACCTCGACCCTCTATATGCTGGACTCACGTTAGGAGGTCATTCTCCACATCCTTTAAGATAAGTTCAGATGACTGTATATCTCTATTACACCCCCTTCATACTTCCCCTCACCCCCTTCATACCTCCCCTCACCCCTTCCCACCTCCCCCCCTCACCCCCCCTTCATCCTCCCCTCACCCCCCCTTCATACCTCCCCCTCCACCCCCCTTCATCCTCCCCTCACCCCCCTTCATACCTCCCCCTCACCTTCACACCTCCCCTCACCCCCCTTCATACCTCCCCCTCCACCCCCCCTTCATACCTCCCCCTCACCCCCTTCATGCCTCCTCCCTCCACCCCCTTCCATACCTCCCCCTCACCCCTTCATACCTCCCCACCACCCCCCTTCATACCTCCCCCTCACCCCCCTTCATACCTCACCCCTCATCCTCACCCCCTTCAAACCTCCCCCTCACCCCTTCAAACCTCCCCCTCACCCCCCTCTCAATCTCACCCTCACCCCCTTCATACCTCCCCTCACCCCCTTCCACTTCCTCCCCTCACCCCCTTCATACCTCCCCCCCTCCCCACCCCCCTTCATACCTCCCCCCTCCCCCTTCATACCTCCCCCTCACCCCTTCATGCCTCCCCCCCTCACCCCCCCTTCATACCTCCCCTCACCCCTTCATACCTCCCCCTCACCCCCTTCACCACCTCCCCCTCACCCCCTTCCTTACCCTCCCCCCTCACCCCCCTTCATCCTCCCCTCACCCCTTCATACCTCCCCCTCACCCCTTCATGCCCTCACCCCCCCTCACCCCCTTCTTACCTCCCCCTCCCCCTTCATGCCTCCTCCTCCACCCCCTTACCTCCCTCCCTCACCCCTTCCTTCCCTCCCCTCACCCCTTCATACCTCCCCCCCTCTCCCCCTTCATACCTCCCCTCACCCCCTTCATACCTCCCCCCCTCACCCCCCCTTCCTCCTCCCTCACCCCTTCCTTACCTCACTCCCCTCCCCTTCAAACCTCCCCTCACCCCCCTTCATACCTCCCCCCCTCACCCCTTCATACCCCTCTAAACCTCCCTCACCCCTTCTCTCCCCTTACCCCCTTCATACCTCCCCCCTCCCCCCCTTCAAACCTCCCCCCCACCCCTTCATACCTCCCCCTCACCCCTTCATGCTTCCCCCCCTCACCCCTTCATGCCTCCCCCCCTCCCCCCCTTCAACCTCCCCTCACCCCTTCACACCTCCCCCCTCAACCTCCTTCATACCTCTCCCCCCCCTCACCCCCCTCCACCCCCCCCTCAATCTCACCCACCTCACCCCCCCTTCAAACCTCCCCCCCTCACCCCCTTAAGGTACTCAGTGGTTGCTCAATTTGTTTATTTGTTTTGTTTGTTTTGCTCCTTAGCCGGGCGATAGAGAGTCGCTGTGTCAGCTTAGGGGGAGGGGTCAACTATACATAGGGGTCATGTATACATGGGGGGAGAATCCTACTATGGGGAGGGGTCGGCCTCACATAGGGAGGGGTCGGCCATGGGAGGGTCCAACCATGGGAGGGGGTCATCCTACATGGGAGAGGGTCGCTTGACACCCTTGGGGAGGGTCAACTATACATGGGGGGAGGGGTCCAGCTAACATAGGGGAGGGAGTCAGCTATGGGGAGGGTCCAGCTATACATAGGGGGAGGGGGTCCATCTACACTAGGGGAGGGTCCAGTACATAAGGGAAGGGGTCCAGCCATACATGAGGGGAAGGGAATCCAGCCTACATGGGGAGGGTCCAACCCCTACACACTAAACAAACCAGTACTTGTATCACGACAGGTTAAGGCAACAGCAGTGTTCATGTACAGTAGGTGTATGTGCTAACTTCCTTGGTCCTCAACCCTGACATTACCTGAGCTGACAGTGATCTGAGCTGACAGTGATCTGAGCTGACAGTGATCTGATGGTAAACAAATGACAGTGAAACCTCGATATAACGGACTTCTCTCTATATATATATAATCCGGACCCTCGATATAACGGACTTTCATCTCTATATACTTCGTCAGATGGAAGTCTTGTGTTCCTGGTAGTAGTACGTATTTCACCTGTTAATTACTCACCTGTGCACCTATAACTAACCCCACCTCACATAAGGCTATAATAAAACTAATATAACCACCTTAATCTATCTATAACTCATATATAACAACGTGTGGTAATTATAGCCCCTAAAAATACGATAATTTTACTGTATATAATTCCTTGAGGGATAATTATAGACAGGTTTCTTCAAGGAATAATTTATATATTAATTAGGGGATTAATTATTCAAGCTACTTAATGGCGTAGTTGAGGTTAATTATACATATTACTAATGGTTATATTAAACTAGAGCCTGTTAGGATTAGGGGCCCTATAAAGACTGGGGGCCTATTAGGACAGGGGCCCATTAGGAATTGGGGTCCATTTGATCAATAAACCCCCAAAGAACTGTAAGATTATTATTGCTTACTTAATGGTACGTCGAGAGAAGTATCCGGTATAGCGGACATCAATTGCATCACACACACACACACACACACACACACACACACACACACCATCTTGTTTATAGTGAAATTTACCGCTTTGGAAGTAGACAACTGATATTACCTCCCGTAAACAAGGGTGATAGAAGACCACACGCCCTTGATGTTTGCCGCGGCTGGGCGTGGGGGGCGTGGCAAGGCAAGTCACGAACGGATGGATAAACCCTCATCTTCATCAAACTTAAAACGCTTGTTAAACCCTGTGTTCTAAACTAAGCCACAGGAAGAGGTTTAATATAAAATTGGGGGCTTCAAATTGGGGGGAGAGAGAGGTGAGGGGGAGGAAAGGAGATTGAGTCTTTAGGTTTTAATGAACGAATAATTTATGTGTCTGTTTAGGTCAGGTTAGGTTAGGTTAGGTCAGGTCAGTCCAGGTTAGGTTAGGTTAGGATCATGACCAGGACATGGATTAACTTAAACGTTATTATTCATTCATTGTAACGAACATATACACACATCCTAGCAGACATATACACATCGCAGCAGACACATACATCCCTAGCAGACATATACACACATCGCAGCAGACACATACACATCCCAGCGAACACATACATCTAGCAGACATACACATCGCAGCAGACACATACACACATCCCAGCAGACATACATAAATCACAGCAGCATACCTGACGTCTTCACCTACATCCTACCTGCATTAATTAGCATAAGTGTTCCAGGGCGGTACACGAAACTCCGCTGGTCAACATTCCTTCAGGGAGGAGGGTGGGGGAGAGAGAGGAGGGAGGGAGGAGAGGGAGGAGGGAGGAGAGGGGGAGCGGAGAATGAGAAGAAGGAGGGAAAGACGGAGGGAGAAGGATAGAGAAGGAGGGAGGAGGAGGATAGAAGAGAGGAGGGAAGGGGGAGCAGGAGGGTTGGAGGGAAAGGGGGGCAGGAGGTCGAGGTCAGGCTGGGGCGCTGGTCACAAGCCTTTGTTCTCTAACTGCCAATTTCACGACCAGGGAGGTAATTACCTCCCGGGCCACCATAATGCCATGAGGATGGTAGCGTAACAATCAACCGCTCTGACCACTACTACTACTACAAGCGGGAGGAGTATCATGGGTATTCGTGATGTTAATACTGTGGTTGGCGGTGGTGGTGGAGAGGTTGTGGTAGGCGGCGGTGTTTGGGTTAGTGGTGGTATATGGTAATGGTAGTTGTGGTGGTGATGGTGGTTGTAGTAGTAGTGTTGGAGGAGGGTAGGTGGTGGTGGTGGTGGTGGTGTTGGTAATGTTGAAGGAGGAGAGTGATGGTGGTAATGTTGGAGGAAGAGTAGGTGGTGATAGTGGTTGTAGTGGTAGTGTTGGAGGAGGTAGGTGGTGGTGGTGGTAATGTTGGAGGAGGAGGAGGAGGAGGAGGAGGAGGAGGAGGAGGAGGTGGTGGTGGTGGTAATGTTGGAGAAGGAGGAGGAGGTGATGGTGGTAATGTTGGAGGAGGAGTAGGTGGTGATAGTGGTTGTAGTGGTAGTGTTGGAGGAGGAGTTGGTGGTGGTAATGCTGGAGGAGGGGTAGGTGGTGGTGGTGGTAATGTTGGAGGAGGAGGAGGAGGAGAGAAGAGGAGGAGGAGGAGGAGGAGGAGGAGGAGGAGGAGGAGGTGGTGGTGGTGGTAATGTTGGAAGGAGGAGGAGGAGGAGGAGGGAGGAGGAGGAGGAGGAGGAGGAGGAGGAGGAGGTGGTGATGGTGGTAATGTTGGAGGAGGAGGAGGTGGTGGTGGTGGTGGTGATGTTGGGTAGATGGTGATGGTGGTAATGTTGGAGGAGGGTGGTGGTGGTAATGTTGGAGGATGAGGTGATGGTGGGTGTGTGTTGGAGGGTGATGGTGGTGTGTTGGAGGAGGTGATGGTGGTAATGTTGGGAGGGTGATGGTGATAATGTTGGAGGGAGGTGATGGTGGTAATGTTGGAGGAGGTAGATGGTGGTGGTGGTAATGTTGGAGGGAGGTGATGGTGGTAATGTTGGAGAAGGAGGAGGAGGAGGTGATGGTGGTGGCAATGTTGGAGAGAGAGGAGGAGGAGGGGAGGAGGAGGAGGTGATGGTGGTAATGTTGGAGGAGGAGGTGATGGAGGCAATGTTGGAGGAGGAGGAGGAGGAGGTGATGGTGGTAATGTTGGAGAAGGAGGAGGAGGAAGTGATGGTGGTAATGTTGGAGGAGGAGGAGGAGGGAGGTGATGGAGGTAATGTTGGAGGAGGAGGAGGAGGTGATGGAAGTAAATGTTGGAGGAGGTGATGGAGTAATGTTGGAGGAGGAGGAGGTGATGGAGGCAGACAGCATGGAGGTGGACCTACACACACACACACACACGCGCCCCTTGAGGACTGAGAACCCACGTGGGGAACCTCTCCGTCAGGAGTAGAGTCCTACTGCACGCCAAGGCTGCCTGTCAAATAGGCCCCCATTATGGGCCCCAAGGCTAGCCTAACCTAACCCAACCCCACAATTAACAGTGAAACCTATTACGATTGGAATGTATAACGAGTGGAACCATTGGAGAGGATCACATTATAGTTGAAGCCAATCAGGACGATCTGAATGGCAATGGTTAGGTTGAGTACAGTTGATGATGGTCTGGGGCTATAAGGTGTCAGGCCTGTAGGTGTGGGGTCCATCAGGTGTGGGGTCCATCAGGTGGGGTCCATCAGGTGTGAGGTCCATCAGGTGTGGGGTCCATCAAGTGTGGGGTCCATCAGGTGTAGGGTCTATCAGGTGTGTGGTCTATCAGGTGTGGGGTCTATCAGGTGTGGGGTCTATCAGGTGTGGGGTCTATCATGTAGTCTATCAGGTGTGGGGTCCTATCAGGTGGAGGTCTATCAGGTGTGAGGCTTATCAGATGTGGGGCCTATCAGATGTGGGGCCTATCAGATGTGGGGCCTATCAGATGTGGGGCCTATCAGATGTTGGGCCTATCAAGTATGACGCCTATTTGTCCTGTCACACTACTCAAAGAACCTCCTATAATCTCCTTCCCACTTCACCCTCATGGGACGGGTCTCTTACCACACTCTTGTTTTACTTAATAAAGAAATAATTCATATATGGTAGGGGGTGAGGGCGTGGGGGCGCCTCCCTCTATGTAGATGACAAATAATGATCTATCCAGCCTTGTAATGGGACTGTCGGCTGGGTCACACTAGAAGAAATCCTAACACACGTGAAGAGAGAGAGAGAGAGCATCACAATAATATATAACAAAAGCATCAGATAATATACCCGTAACACAAAAGAGTTCAGTTTATTATCACCATCGATTCACACTCTTACTATTATTACTATCATTATTATATTTTTTATCCGTCGACTTTTAAAAACATTTGTTGTCTAGTTCACACCTCATCAGGGTTCCCACAGGTGCACACTCCGCCGTACTCTAACTCACCTGACGGTACAGTAAACGTTGAGTGTTTTTCCTCTTACTTCAAAAGCTTTTCGTTGGGGTCGAGCGCTCCGTTTATCTAAAGTGCCCTTCAACTATTCCCACATTCGCTGCGAACTGTTTATTTGTCTCATTAATTGGCAGACCCGCTCACTGCAGCCGTATACTGAGTTTTTTTTTTTTCGTTCGGCAGTGTTGGGGGAAAATGGGACACGCTTATTGGCTGCCGCTGTGTTGATGTATCGATCAGCTGACTGGAGACACGCTTATTGGCTGCCGCTGTGTTGATGTTTATCTCGTTCACTGACTGGGAGACACGCTTATTGGCTGCCGCTGTGTTGATGTTTATCTCGATCACCTGACTGGAACCGTATTGGCTGCCGCTGTGTTGATGTTCATCTCGATCAACTGACTGGGAGACACGCATTGGCTGCCGCTGTGTTGATGTTTATCTCGATCACCTGACTGGGGAACGCTTTTGGCTGCCGCTGTGTTGATGTTTATCCGATCAACTGACTGGGAACACGTGCTGCCGCTGTGTTGATGTTTATCTCGATCAACTGACTGGAGACGCTATTGGCTGCCGCTGTGTTGATGTTTATCTCGATCAGCTGACTGGGAGACACGCTTATTGGCTGCCGCTGTGTTGATGTTTATCTCGATCAACTGACTGGGAGACACGCTTATTGGCTGCCGCTGTGTTGATGTTTATCTCGATCAACAGGAACACGCATTGGCTGCCGCTGTGTTGATGTTTATCTCGATCAGCTGACTGGAGACACGCTTATTGGCTGCCGCTGTGTTGATGTTTATCTCGATCAGCTGACTGGGGCGCTTGTTGGCTGCCGCTGTGTTGATGTTTATCTCGATCACCTGACTGGGAGACACGCTTATTGGCTGCCGCTGTGTTGATGTTTATCTCGATCACCTGACTGGAGACACGCTTATTGGCTGCCGCTGTGTTGATGTTTATCTCGATACCTGACTGGGAGACACGCTTATTGGCCGCTGTGTTGATGTTTATCTCGATCAGCCTGACTGGGAGACACGCTTATTGGCTGCCGCTGTGTTGATGTTTATCTCGATCACCTGACTGGGAGACACGCTTATTGGCTGCCGCTGTGTTGATGTTTATCTCGATCAACTGACTGGAGACGCTTATTGGCTGCCGCTGTGTTGATGTTTATCTCGATCAGCTGACTGGGAGACACGCTTATTGGCTGCCGCTGTGTTGATGTTTATCTCGATCAACTGACTGGGGACGCGCTTATTGGCTGCCGCTGTGTTGATGTTTATCTCGATCACCTGACTGGGGACACGCTTATTGGCTGCCGCTGTGTTGATGTTTTATCTCGATCAACGACTGGGAGACACGCTTATTGCTGCCGCTGTGTTGATGTTATCTCGATCTGACTGGGAGAACGCTTATTGGCTGCCGCTGTGTTGATGTTTATCTCGTTCAACTGACTGGGAGACACGCTTATTGGCTGCCGCTGTGTTGATGTTTATCTCGATCACCTGACTGGGGAACACGCTTATTGGCTGCCGCTGTGTTGATGTTTATCTCGATCACTGACTGGGAGACACGCTTATTGGCTGCCGCTGTGTTGATGTTTATCTCGATCACCTGACTGGAGACACGCTGGCTGCGCTGTTGATGTTTATCTCGATCACTGACTGGGAGACACGCTTATTGGCTGCCGCTGTGTTGATGTTTATCTCGATCACCTGACTGGGGAACACGCTTATTGGCTGCCGCGTTTATCGTCAACTGACTGGCTGCCGCTGTGTTGATGTTTATCTCGATCACCTGACTGGGAAACACGCTTATTGGCTGCCGCTGTGTTGATGTTTATCTCGTTCAACTGACTGGGAGACGCTTGGCTGCCGCTGTGTTGATGTTTATCTCGATCAGCTGACTGGGGAACGCTTATTGGCTGCCGCTGTGTTGATGTTTATCTCGATCAACTGACTGGAGACACGCTTATTCGCTGCCGCTGTGTTGATGTTTATCTCGATCACCTGACTGGGAGACACGCTTATTGGCCTACACCCACCCCTGATGTTTATCTCACTGACTGGGAGACACGCTTATTGGCTGCCGCTGTGTTGATGTTTATCTCGATCAACTGACTGGGACACGCTTATTGGCTGCCGCTGTGTTGATGTTTATCTCGATCACCTGACTGGGAGACACGGCTTGGCTGCCGCTGTGTTGATGTTTATCTCGGATCACCTGACTGGAACACGCTTGGCTGGCTGCCGCTGTGTTGATGTTTATCTCGATCACTGACTGGGAGACACGCTTATTGGCTGCCGCTGTTGATGTTTATCTCGATCAACTGACTGGGAACACGCTTATTGATCACACGAACGCTGCTGCCGCTGTGTTGATGTTTATCTCGATCAGCGACTGGGAGACACGCATTGGCTGCCGCTGTGTTGATGTTTATCTCGATCAATGACTGGGGAACACGCTTATTGGCTGCCGCTGTGTTGATGTTTATCTCGATCAACTGACTGGGAACACGCTTATTGGCTGCCGCTGTTGATGTTTATCTGATCACTGACTGGCTGCCGCTGTTGATGTTTATCTCGATCACCTGACTGGGAGACACGCTTATTGGCTGCCGCTGTTGATGTTTATCTCGATCACCTGACTGGGGGCGGCAATGGCTGCCGCTGTGTTGATGTTTATCTCGATCACTGACAGAACGCTTATTGGCTGCCGCTGTGTTGATGTTTATCTCGATCACTGACTGGGAGACACGCTTATTGGCTGCCGCTGTGTTGATGTTTATCTCGATCACTGACTGGGGACAAGGCCGCTCCGCGTGTGATTTATCTCGATCAACTGACTGGGAGACACGCTTATTGGCTGCCGCTGTGTTGATGTTTATCTCGATCACCTGACTGGGAGACACGCTTATTGGCTGCCGCTGTGTTGATGTTTATCTCGATCACCTGACTGGGAGACACGCTTATTGGCTGCCGCTGTGTTGATGTTTATCTCGATCAGCTGACTGGGAGACGCTTATTGGCTGCCGCTGTGTTGATGTTTATCTCGATCACCTGACTGGGAGACACGCTTATTGGCTGCCGCTGTGTTGATGTTTATCTCGATCACCTGACTGGGAGACACGCTTGTTGGCTGCCGCTGTGTTGATGTTTATCTCGATCAACGACTGGGGCACGCTTATTGGCTGCCGCTGTGTTGATGTTTATCTCGATCAATGACTGGGAGACACGCTTTTGGCTGCCGCTGTGTTGATGTTTATCTCGATCACGCTGGAACGCTTTGGCTGCTGTGTTGATGTTTATCTCGATCAATGACTGGAGACACCATGGCTGCCGCTGTGTTGATGTTTATCTCGTTCAACTGCCGGAGACACGCTTATTGGCTGCCGCTGTGTTGATGTTTATCTCGTTCAACTGACTGGGAGACACGCTTATTGGCCCCTGTGTTGATGTTTATCTCGTTCAACTGACTGGGAGACACGCATTGGCTGCCGCTGTGTTGATGTTATCTCGTTAACCTGAGAACGCTCCCGCTGTGTTGATGTTTATCTCGTTCAACTGACTGGGAGACACGCTTATTGGCTGCCGCTGTGTTGATGTTTATCTCTTCAACTGGGAACACGCTTATTGGCTGCCGCTGTGTTGATGTTTATCTCGATTCAACTGACTGGGAGACACGCTTTGGCTGCCGCTGTGTTGATGTTTATCTCGTTCAACTGACTGAACACTTACGCCGCGTTGATGTTTATCTCGTTCAACTGACTGGGAGACACGCTTATTGGCTGCCGCTGTGTTGATGTTTATCTCGTTCAACTGACTGGGGACCTAATCCTCCAATGGGACCAAATTTTCAGGGATACCACACTCTCTATAAAGGCTAGTTCACAGGTACTCAGGTAGGTTCACAGGTAACCAGGTCAGTTAGTGTAGGTATAAGGGTCCAGGACTTTGAGACACTAGGGGTAAGATAAGTGACACACTACATTACTATATAAGGCAGCCCGCCACACACCCACCAGCCATCCATCACAACACAACACAACGCACCCACAACTCTTAAGGTGAAAATATCTATAATCTCTCGGATATATGAAGGGAGAAACGCCCACAACCTCAGAGTTATATATCTTAAGACCATCACAAGGTATATATAATTTGCCCATGACCATTTATTGTGACTGGGATTAGCATTCGGTGTGGGTAAAAAAAAATTGATGTTAAAAGTCCAGCGAAAATGTAAACAATATAGACTAGGAAGTTTATTGATGAATATAAAACGAAAATAATAACTAAACTGAGGGTTAAAGCAACATACATCAGATAAGTCAGTAAAGGCGAATATAATCCTGACAAAACAAGAGGCAAATATTCGATAAGGATTGACCTCTTATCTGGGAATATCCTGACGGCGGCCATATTGGATGAAGGATCAGTAGGCCTTGTCAACAGATCCTTCAGGCTGTTAGCATCAGGATCTCGTTCACTAATCAGGTCAAATTGGCGATTAGTTTTTTTATGTCAAAGTTGCAGCCATGAACGGAATCCTCCCCCAACACAATAAAACTCTAACACAAAACAAAACAACAATATGAATCAAAAGAAAAACGAAAGTGAAAAGAAAAAACAATCCAGACTTCAAAACAAACAGCTCACACACACACACACACACACACACACACACACACACACACACACACAGAGGGTCAAAGTATAAAAGGAAAAACATTACACTGAACTAACTTTGCGAACCAACGTAACCTGGTTATTGGGTTGGGTTAGTTGAGTTAATTGATTGGGTTAGGTTAGGATTGGTTAGGTTGGTTAGGTAGGTTAGGTTAGGTTAGGTTAGGTGTGTCTTTATGGGCACAACCAACCACTACCCTTGATCAACTCATTCAAGTTTTCATCCAATCCAATGTTCAACTACAAATTGCTACACACTACCTCGCAACTACTACCACACACCACTACTACCAACTACTCACCACCTTCCCACCACTACTACCACCACTACTACCACACATCCTCCACTGCTTCACCACTGCTTCACCACCTCCCCTCCCTCAACTCCCCACCACTTACCAGACCTATCACCCCCACCTGCCCCATCCTACCACCATTACCCATCACCACGATCTACCTTCACCACCATCCCTCTCCACCACCTACTACCCCCCCTACAACACCATCCCATCTCCCCACCACCCTACTACCCCACCACCTGTCCCCTCTCCACCACCTACACCACCACTACCCATCACCACCACCACCTCCTCCACCACCACCACTACTCACAAGCACCACTTCTACAAAGTTAATGCACGCCCACGCTCTCCACACACAACATATGGCGGCCTCCACTCCAAATCCCCCCACCTCTACCTCCACCATTTCCACCCTCATCTACCTCACTTCTAGCCTTACCAACACCTCACCTCCATAACACAGTACAGAAACACACCTGATACACACCTGACACCTGTAATAAGCGGGACTTGTAACATACGTCTCCATCACACACCCACCTAACTCACTCAACATATTTCGACCCAAAATGTAGAGTGACTTTACCACCTGACGCACTGTGGTTAATTAACAAAATGGGATTCACCTGAGGATTAGCGCCACCAGTTTATTTCACCTGATGATTAAATACCCAAACGCTACCTGAGGGGAGGTTAGGTTGGGTTGGGTTGGTGGATTGGAGTTGGGTGGGCTGGGTTGGGTTGGGCTAGGCTGGGTGGGCTGAGATTGGGCAGGCTGGGCCAGGCTGGGCTGGGCTGAGCTGGAGTTGGGTTGGGCTGGGCTGGGTTGGCAGGCTGGCGGGCTGGGCTGGGCTGGGTACGTTAGCGTCATGTTAGGTTAGCTTTAGATTAGGGTGGGGTTGGTTTAATGTTGGGTTAACCGCTCTGAACGTTAAGGGTGTTAAATCTACAGGTGAACTAAGCTGGGGTGTCTAGTCTTCCAGTGGTGCAAAATATTCATCCGTGTGTAGAAAGTACTGATAAACTCAATTGGAATACTAATAAGGACACCAGCGTTGACTACTGCGTACCCGTTCAAAAGGCAACTAACTCTACATGACAGCGTGGAAAATGAAAACAAAATTACCTGAACTGTACTCGAGTAGGGTGCGAACTCATGCTAAGAATCACGTTTATATTTTCTGACCTTTGACCTTTCGTGACCTCATATTATACAAAGGTCAAAGGGTTATCTGAAACTATTCCTAACCTAACCAATGTTAATCTAACACAACCTATTCCCTAACCTAACCTTAACATCACAACCTACACTAAAACAAATAATAAATCAAATATAAGAAATAAACATTCAACATCTTTCACGAAATAAATCCCCAAACAGATGTTACCCAAAACAACAAACATTATTTACTAATTGTTTTTGAATATATTTATTTTCTCTCTTTTTTTTAATGTATTTTGGTCGTAAACAAAAAACAAACTATTTTTTGTTTGTTGGGAAATTGTTATATTTTTGTTGTATTTTGAAACCCATTATGTAGTTCTAATTTACCTCAGGTTGTATTAGTTATGGTTAATGTGTAAAAAAGGCAGGTTAGCAAGCATAAACTGTATATAGGTATTGCAAGACTGGCAAATAAAACAAGCACAGTACAACATCATAACAAATTTATCATAACAAATCGGCCATACAGTAAAAATCAACAAACACGATAGCAATAACATAGATGATCTTGGTTGTTAGCAAGTAAAAGTCTTAGCACAAGCACATTAGCACAATCATGGCCGTTTGTCATAGATTGGGCAAAAACGATGAAAGTCAAACAAGCACAAACTGTCATGGCAAGTCAAACAACGGCAGACTGAACAAAAACAGACATTGCAGTCTTGGCAAGACTGATCAGCATGGTCAGATAAAACAGGGTAGATGTGGCTGAAAAACATTGGCTGTCATGATCAAACAACAAGTCGATAACATGCCGTCATGCTTCAACGACCGCCGTCACTTACGTCTGTGGCTCAGTGCTGCAGCACCGTTTGCTGGTAGCAAGTCTGCGGTAAGTCAAGCACAAGCATGGCTGGTCTGGCAGGGTCGGTAGCAGCACTGAGTCAGTTTGGCAGCAGGGTCTTGGCATGGCAGACAACAGTCTGGCAGGGTCAGATGGCAGGGTCAGGATGAAAAACATGGTCAGATGGCTCTGGATGGGTCTGGCTGGTCTGGGGTCCCAACCACCACACCATCTACCACTACCATCAACCACCACCATCATCTACCACTACCATAAACCACACACCACCACTATCTCCACCACCTCTACATCAATCACCACCACCACCATCATCTACCACCACCATCAACCACCTGACCTACACTATCTACTACCCCACCACCATCTACCATCAATCACCACCACCACCATCATCTACCACCATCAACCACCACCACCAGCCTACCACTATCTACCCCCACCACCCTCTACCATCAATCACCATCACCACCACCACCAACCATCAACCATCACCATTAAATTATGACAAATTCACCTATCCAGTGTTGTCCCGGCTAACGACCATTACCCCTAATTACTACACAAAACTCCCCCCGCTACTAAATAAATAACCCACGGGTGTAACTACGACTACAGCTACAGTAGATTACCTTAGAGTTGAGATAGACCAGATGTACCACATATCAATGAGCCTTATGTGTTGTCTAGCACTATATGGCCACAAATCTTTCCCCCAGAGTTCAAAACTACCGGAAGAATGCCCATTTAATGAACCTTAAGAACGGCAAAGCACTGTTTTGACCCTACTGGATGATTGAGACGGTATGCCATAGTATATTATATCCCCTTAAGGGTCAAAACTTCCTTAAGAAACAAGTGATGAAGGACCTTATATGAGGTAAAGCATTTTCTTGACCCAACTGGATAATGACGGTGGTATGACATAGTAACATAGTAGATATTACCTTAAGAATCAAACTGGCCTCAAGAAACAAAGTGACAAAGGATCTATGTGTGTGTGTGTGTGTGTGTGTGTGTGTGTTTTAGCACTGTGTTGACGCCAAGGGGTAGGGGCATCATATTTCATTTCAATTATCCGATGGTTGATTGATAGCTGTCTTGGGGTGGTGGAGGAGAATGGTGGTGGAGGAAAGATGGAGTGGTGGAGGAAGATGAGTGGTGGAGAGGAAGATGTGGTGGAGGAAATAGGGTGGAGAGGTGTGGAGGTGGGGGAAGATGGAGTGGTGGAGGGAAGATGGAGTGGTGGAAGGGTGGTGGAGTGGTGGAGGAGATGGGTGGTGGGAGATGGGTGGTGGAGGAAGATGGAGTGGTGGGAGATGGTGGTGAGGAGATGGGTGGTGGGAAGATGGGTGGTGGAGGGAGATGGAGGTGGTGGAGAGGGGCAGGTGGTGGAGGATGGGTGGTGGAGGAGTGGGTGGTGGAGGGAGATGGGTGGTGGAGGAGATGGTGGTGGAGAGATGGGTGGTGGAGGAGGAGGGTGGTGGAGTGGGGTGGTGGAGGGATGGAGTGGTGGAGGAGAGATGGGTGGTGGAGGGTGGGTGGGTGGGAGGGGAGATGGGGTGGTGGAGGATGGAGTGGTGGAGTGGAGTGGAGGAGAGATGGGTGGTGGAGGGAAATGGGTGGTGGAGGAAGATGGAGTGGTGGAAGGAAGAGATGAGTGGTGGAGAAGATGGAGTGGTGGAGGAGATGGGTGGTGGAGGGGATGGAGTGGTGGAGGTGAAGTGGTGGAGGAGATGGAGTGGTGGAGGGGAGATGGGAGGTGGTGGGGAAGATGGGTGGTGGAGGGAGATGGAGTGGTGGAGGGGAAGATGGGTGGGAGAGAAAGATGGGTGGTGGAGAAAGATGGAGTGGTGGAGAAAGATGGGTGGTGGAGGAGATGGGTGGTGGAGGGAGATGGAGTGGTGGAGAAAGATGGAGTGGTGGAGGAGTGGGTGGTGGAGGGAGATGGGTGGTGGGAAGATGGGTGGAGATGGAGTGGTGGAGAGGAGTGGGTGGTGGAGGAGATGGAGTGGTGGAAAGATGGAGTGGTGGAGAGATGGTGGAGGAGATGGAGTGGTGGGTGGTGAGTGGTGGAGAAATATGGGTGGTGGAGAAGATGGAGTGGTGGAGGAGATGGAGTGGTGGAGGGGAGATGGGTGGTGGAAATATGGAGTGGTGGAGAGGGAGATGGGTGGTGGAGGAAGATGGAGTGGTGAGAAAGATGGGGTGGTGGAGAAATATGGAGTGGTGGAGGGAGATGGAGTGGTGGAGAAAGATAGAGTGGTGGAGAAATATGGAGTGGTGGAGAGAGATGGTGGAGGAAGATGGGTGGTGGAGGAAGATGGAGAGAGGGTTGATGGGGGAAATGGAGGGGTTAAGGGATGGTGTGGGTTGGAGGAGTGTGGGCGGGCAGAGGGTGGTGGATGGCGAAGAGATGGAGGAGATTGGATAGATGGACGGTGGGGTGAAGGAGTGGAGGGGTGAAGGAGTGGAGAGGTGGAGGGAGGGGGTAGGGGGGGGGAGGTTGGAGGGTGAGAGTGGGTGTGGGGTCTGGAGGGTGAGAGGGTAGAGGTGTGGCGGAGGGTCGTTGGAGGGTGAGAGGGGGGTGGGCGTAGGGGCGTGGAGGTGAGAGGGTAGAGGTGTGGAGTGGAGGGAGGGGTGGGTCGTTGATGAGAAGAGAGGGTAGAGGTGTGGCGTAGGGGTCGTTGGAGGTGAGAGGGGTAGAGGTGTAGGGAGAGGTGTGGCGGAGGGTCGTTGGAGGGTGAGGGTAGAGGTGTGGAGGGGGGTCGTTGGAGGGTGAGAAGGGTAGAGGTGGCAGGAGGGTCGTTGGAGGGTGAGAGGGGTAGGATAGTGTGAGGTATAGACACATTACACACTCAGTTTACCCCTAATCATCCCTATCTATGTCACCAAGTTTATTCCCAATTTTCATCTACTTCCCTTCTTCCTTGTGCTAAGTCTGTGTTTTATTCGTTATTGTCATGTCCTTCCTTTAGCGCACTTAGAACAGCATTACAGCTCACGTTACAGCACTAGTAATATGAGTAATAATAGTTGCACAGCATAGGTAACAGCATTAGATATAACAGCAGATACAGCACGAATTACAGCAGCAAATATACCAGATACAGCAGCAAATACAGCGTCAGACACAGCAACAGATACAGTAGCAAATAGCAGCAGCAAATACACA
>NW_024732098.1:142500-209585 GCF_018991925.1 Homarus americanus
AGCTTCCATATGTCGCCAGGAGGGATAGAGGAGAAGAAAGGAGGGAAGAAGAGAGAGAGAGAGAAGAGAGAGAACGGAAGGAAAGGGAGGGGAAGGATACATAGAAAGAGGGGAAGGGAAGGTAGGGCGGATTAAGGAGAAGAGAGGGAAGGGAGGGAAGGGGTAGGCATAGAGGGAGGAGAGGGAGAAGAGGGAAGGGAAGATATAAAATATAGGGCAGGTGGAGAAGGGGAAAGGAGAGAGGGGAGGTATAAGATAGAGAGGTGGATAGATAAGAGGGTGGAGAGAGGGAAGAGGGAGGGAGGAGAAAGGTGGACACATGACCCACATGTTGTAATTAACATAGGGAATGGTCATGGTGCGTGGGACAACCCCCAGATTGAAAAGAGGAGGAGAGAAAGGAGTGGGAAGTGAGAGAGGAATGCTGGAGAAAAGGATGTGCCTGAAGGAGAGAAAGAGAGATTATACTTTGTCATGCAGTATATACATCAGTTTCATCAATTCAAAGCCCAGACAGACAGACAGACAGACAGACAGACAGACAGACGAATCCTGCTTCCGTGTTTCGTCTCAGTGCGACGAAGTCAGGGAAACGTCGGAGACTGGACCATAACACGACTGACACACACACACACACACACACACAGGAGAAGTTATTGCCATTTTCAAAGCTCTGACCTTGACCTTCACTAAATTTGACCCCTGGAGGTGTTCTAGTTCTGGAACCAATCAGGAAAAAGGAAGAAGACGAGAGAGCTATAGTCAACCAATTAAAATAAAGGAAAAAGACGTCGAGTTATAGTTATCCAATCAGAAGGAAGGAAAAAGACGAGAGAACTATCGTCAACCAATCAGAAAAGGGAACAAGACGAGAGGCAACTACAGTCAGCAAACCAGAATTAAGGTTTCTGGCCCCAATAGCCACTCAGAACACCGTGTTGACAAGCCATCTCTCACCTGCCGTAACCCACACAGGTAAACCTAATTAACAACTTGAGGGAAGGTGTGACAGGTGAGCCTCTGAGCACCTGTTACGGCCGTCACCACACATCATCTGTCACTGTTACGATGACTGATGGTTGCAACGCTGAGGGTAGCTGTTAACGACTCAGTAACGCTGTACAGTAGTTAACAGCACGAGTATTGTAACAGCGTGTGACCCTCGGCTGTACCACTAGCTGTTATTGTACGATGTTGACAATGTTACCAATACCATTTCCGTGTTACCGATGTTACTGTTGTTACTACGACTACTATTACTACGACGACTGCTACGACGACTGCTACTACTTAATAACTATTACTACGACTATCACTAACTATTAACTACTACTAGTAAAGCAAATACTACTTCCACTATTAATCTACGACTCTCAACATGGGTTTACAAAGGGAAAATCTTGTCTAACAAATCTGCTAACGTTTTTTAGGAAAGTCTTCGAGGTAGTAGATAATGACGAAAATTACGATGTTATTTACTTAGACTTTAGCAAAGCATTTGACAGAGTACCGCATCAGAGGCTTCTGAGAAAGTTAAGGCTCATGGTATCGAGAGGAAAGTTTTAAATTGGATAAAATCATGGCTCACCGATAGAACGCAGAGGGTCAGCGTAGATGGTGTTAAATCTGAGTGGGGCTGTGTAACCAGTGGGGTTCCCCAGGGGTCAGTACTGGGCCCACTCTTGTTCATAATCAACATAAACGATCTAGGTACTGGGATCAGCAGTGACATAAGCAAGTTTGCGGATGACACCAAAATAGGGCGGCAGATTAATTCAGGGCAGGATGCAAATGCACTACAGGAGGATTTAAATAAACTGCAGGGTGGTCAGAAAATTGAGCATGAAAAATGGCAAATCCAACACCAGCAAGTGCAGCGTACTTAATATTGGAAGAACAAATACTGTCAATGTATACAGCCTTAACAACATCAACCTAGAGAAGTCGACTTGTGAAAGAGGCTTAGGGGTACTTGTAAGCCCGGACTTACGGCCTAGAAAACAGTGCGTTAATGTTCGAAATAAGGCAAACAGAGTATTAGGTTTTATATCTAGAAGTGTAAGTAATAAGAGTGCAGAGGTCTTATTGCAACTATATCTTGCGCTAGTCAGGCCGCACCTCGATTATACGGTTCAGTTCTGGTGCCCTTATTATAGAATGGATATCAATTCACTGGAATCGGTGCAGCGAAGAATGGCGAAAATGATTCCGGGACTTGGAAACCTTCCATATCAAGAGAGGTTAAAGAAACTTAACTTGCATTCCCTAGAAAGACGAAGAGTGCGGGGAGATATGATAGAAGTATTTAAGTGGGTGAAAGGAATCAATAAAGGGGATATAGATAAAGTTCTTATAATATCCGAGCAGGATAGGACTCGGAGCAACGGATTCAAGTTGGATAAGTTTAGGTTTAGGAGGGAGATAGGAAGGAACTGGTTCACAAATAGGATGGTGGACGAGTGGAACAAGCCAAGCAACTTTGTAGTAAGTGCTGGAACGCTGGAAAGTTTTAAAAGGAGGCTAGATAGATTCATGGATGATAGAGAGTGGTAGTAACTCTCGACAGGAGCTGCCATGCACAGGCCAACCCGCCTATTGCAGACTCCTTATGTTCTTATGCACTATGTACTATTACTACACCCCCCCCCAGCAAGCACCATCTACCCTGGGTATATTCTTGCCACATCTCCCTGACCAAACATACCATCACGCTGTGCCCTCACCTGCCCAGTTCACTACCCAGGTGAAGCCAATTAATACCCACTCAAGAGCCGCTACCTGACTCTACCTCACCTGTGTGAAAGCGCTTGACCTGAGTGCATAAAGTTTCTCTCTGGGAATTTTGTATGTATGTATGTATGTATGTATGTGTATGTGTGTATGTATGTATGTATGTATGTTTGTCTGGGATCACCTGAAGAAGTCACCCCTTTTATTCCATCTTATGATTATACACCCAGACGCTAACCTAATCTAACCCCCTCTCTCTCGTTAAGCGTGTCATCCACTCTCTCCTTGTGAATCAGTATACCTGCCAAGCATTAATTACTCTACCATTATTTACACAGTTCATCACAACAATTAAGAACATAAGGATGGAGGAAACTGCAGCGGGCCTTACTGGGCAGTCCCATTTACACCCAACCCCTATTGCTCATATATCCACCCAACCTATGTTTGAAGCTATCCAGCGTATTCGAGTTAATGATGATGTTTGGTAACTTGTTCGACTCGTCCACTACTCTATTTCCAAACCAATGTTTACCTATTTCGCGCCTAAATCTATGTTTTTTTCTAATTTAAAACCATTGTTACGAGTTCACTCCCGGTTGGATAGTTTGAGTACCTTTGTAATGTCCCCTTTGTTCAGCCCTGACTTCCATTTATACACCTCTATCATATCGCCCCTCACTCTACGTCTCTCGAGGGAGTGCAGATTAAGATGCTTTAACCTGTCTCTGTACTCAAGGTTCCTAATCTTTATTCTTGTTTCCTGTTTATTATCTTATTAAGTTCTTGTCCTCCTCCACTGTACTTAGGGTAGTCTCTCTCTCTCTCTCTCTCTCTCTCTCTCTCTCTCTCTCTCTCTCTCTCTCTCTCTCTCTCTCTCTCTCTCTCTCTCCAGCAGTGCCAGGGTTCCAACAGTATCAGGGTCTCCAGCAGTGCCAGAGTGTACAACAGTGCCAGGGTATCCAACAGTGCCAACAGTACCAGGATCTCCAACAGTGCCAGCGTCTCCAACAGTGCCGAGAGTGCTAGGATCTCCAACAATGCCGACAGTGCTAGGATCTCCAACAGTGCCCAGAATCTCCTACAGTGCCAGGGTCTCCTACGGTGCCAGGGTCTCCAACAGTGTCAGGGTCTCCAACAGTACAAGATCTCCAACAGTGCCAGAATCTCCTACAGTGACAGGATCTCCTACAGTGCCAGGTCTCTGCAGGATCTCCAACAGTGCCAGGATCTCCAAGAATGCCAGGGTCTCCCTACAATGTCAGGGGTCTCCAACAGTGCCAGGGTCTCCAGCAGTGCCAGGATCTCCTACAGTGCCAGAATCTCCTACAGTGACAGGATCTCCTACAGTGCCAGGGTCTCCAACAGTGCCAGGATCTCCTACAGTGTCAGGGTCTCCTACAATGCCAGGGTCTCCAACAGTGCCAGGGTCTCCAACAGTGTCAGGGTCTCCAACAGTGCCAGGATCTCCTACAGTGCCAGGGTCTCCTACAGTGCCAGAATCTCCACATTGTCAGGATCTCCTACAGTGCAGAATCTCCTACAATGCCAGGGTCTCCAACAGTGCCAGGGTCTCCTACAATGCCAGGGTCTCCAACAGTGCCAGGGTCTCCTACAGTGCCAGAATCTCCTACAATGCCAGGGTCTCCAACAGTGCCAGGGTCTCCTACAGTGCCAGGACAGTGCCAGATCTCCTACAGTGCCAGGGTCTCCTACAGTGCCAGGGTCTCCCTACAATGCCAGGGTCTCCAACAGTGCCAGGGTCTCCAGCAGTGCCAGGATCTCCTACAGTGCCAGTGTCTCCAACAGTGCCAGGGTCTCAGTGCCAGGATTTCCTACAGTGCCAGAATCTCCTACAGTGCCAGGGTCTCCTACAGTGCCAGAATCTCCTACAATGCCAGGGTCTCCAACAGTGCCAGGGTCTCCAACAGTACCAGGGTCTCCAACAGTGCCAGGGTCTCCAACAGTGCCAGGATCTCCTACAGTGCCAGGATTTCCTAGTGCCAGAATCTCCTACAGTGCCAGGGTCTCCTACAGTGCCAGAATCTCCTACATTGCCAGGATCTCCCTACAGTGCCAGGATCTCCTACAATGCCAGGGTCTCCTACAGTGCCAGGGTCTCCAACAGTACCAGGGTCTCCAACAGTGCCAGGGTCTCCTACAGTGCCAGGGTCTCCTACAATGCCAGGGTCTCCAACAGTGCCAGGGTCTCCAACAGTGCCAGGATCTCCTACAGTGCCAGGGTCTCCAACAGTGCCAGGGTCTCCTACAGTGCCAGGATTTCCACAGTGCCAGAATCTCCCTACAGTGCCAGGGTCTCCTACAGTGCCAGAATCTCCTACATTGTCAGGATCTCCTACAGTGCCAGGATCTCCACAATGCCAGGGTCTCCAACAGTGCCAGTGCCAGGGTCTCTAACAGTGCCAGGGTCTCTAACAGTGCCAGGGTCTCCCTACAGTGCCAGGGTCTCCACAGTGCCAGGATCTCCAACAGTGCCAGGGTCTCTCCAACAGTGCCAGGGTCTCCAACAGTACCAGGATCTCCTACAGTGCCAGTCTCCTACAGTGCAGGGTCTCCTACAGTGCCAGGTCTCCTACAGTACCAGGGTCTCCTACAGTGCCAGGGTCTCCAACAGTGCCAGGATCTCTACAGTGCCAGAATCTCCAACAGTACCAGGATCTCCTACAGTGCCAGGATCTCCTACATTGCCAGGATTTCCTACAGCGCCAGAATCTCCTACAGTGCCAAGGTCTCCAACAGTGCCAGGGTCTCTAACAGTGCCAGGGTCTCCTACAGTGCCAGGGTCTCCAACAGTGCCAGGATCTCCAACAGTGCCAGGGTCTCCAACAGTGCCAGGGTCTCCAACAGTACCAGGATCTCCTACAGTGCCAGGGTCTCCTACAGTGCCAGGGTCTCCTACAGTGCCAAACTCAGACAATGAGAGGGCAGAACAATATCCGGCACATATCTGGCCTTTCCATCCATCTCAGACATTACTCCTGATGGCCTTAATTAACCTAAATTAATTACCAGGTGAGGCTGGGTCAATGGGCGCTGAGAGTCTGTGTTCCTGCTGACGTCTGAGCCTTATGTATGAGGCTCCATGTATGTGTTGAGCCTTATGTATGAGGCTCCATGTATGTGTTGAGCCTTATGTATGAGGCTCCATGTATGTGTTGAGCCTTATGTATGAGGCTCCATGTATGTGTTGAGCCTTATGTATGAGGCTCCATGTATGTGTTGAGCCTTCATGTATGAGGCTCCATGTATGTGTTGAGCCTTCATGTATGAGCCTCTATATGTATGCTGAGGTTCCATGTATGCTCCACACCCACCACTTACCTATGACCCGACTTTACCCTACCTATTATCCTATCCTACCCTACCCTTATCCATCACCCTACCCTACCCTACCTATTATCCTATCCTACCCTACCCTTGTCCATCACCCTACCCTACCCTACCTATTATCCTATCCTACCCTACCCTTATCCATCACCCTACCCTACCTATTATCCTATCCTACCCTACCCTTATCCATCACCCTACCCTACCTATTATCCTATCCTACCCTACCCTTATCCATCCCTTTCCCCTACCTATTATCCCTGTCCTATCCTACCCTTATCCATCACCCCTACCCCTCTTATCAGCACCCTATCCTACCCACTTACCCATGGTCCCTGCCCCTCCCCCACCTACACTGTATGCAAGTGTTCACTACTGGAATGCAGGGAAGCAGGACACTGTTAGCATGTCAGCCTGGGGGAGGAATTCTGAATATGGAGTGCAGGGGTAGGGGGGGGCAGAAGAGAGGAGAAGGGAGGAGAGGAGGAGAGAAGAAGGGGGGAGAGGAAGGGAGGGGAGGGGAGCAGACGATGGGGAACGGGTACTCAAAGGGTCGGTGGGGGAGGGGAGAGTGACAAAAGGCCACCTCCCCCTTCCACCTTGGTTTCTTACGGTGTATAGCTTGTGTTGTATACCATAAGTGTGGCCCCGTGAGTCTTAGTGTGGCCCCGTGAGTCTATGTGTGGCCCCGTGAGTCTTCATGTTGCCACGCGAATCTTATATGGCCCCGGGGTCCACGCCACCCTACCACGTTCTGCAAGCCACCACCTCACGTGTTGCACGCCACCCCCTCCGTGCTGCACGCCACCAACTCACGTGCCGCAGCCACCACCTCCCGCCCCTGGGACCAACAGTAAGACACCATTTATCACACAATGTCGAGAGGTTAAAAAAACGCAACAGCATCTGCCTCCATACACGTCCAGTTGGCTGAGCTCCTCCCACCCTCCCTCCCTGACTGAACAACACCAGGGTTATATACCAATATATACCAAGCTCTCCATCACCACACCAGGATATACCAACCTACCAGCATACACGACAAAACGAATATAAACCTTCTATGCCATGATAAACGCATCGCTAACACTGCTATGTAATTATTTGCTCTGCACATGAGGGGACGGGAGGGTGTTGTGTCGGGTAAATGCGATGCTGTACTGTTTATTAACGCCTCAGCTGATCTAAAATGTACTTTATACGGATCACCTGAAGATTAACCACCCTAGCTTATATCAGCTTTAAGATTAACCACCCCAGCTTATACCAGCTTTAAGATTAACCACCCTATGTTAAATTAAGCTAACCAAACTTAACGCTAATTTAACCTAACCTATCGCTAACCTAACCTAACCTAGCCTAACCTAACCTAGCCTAACCTAACCTAACCTAACCTAACCTAACCTAACCTAACCAAAGCTAATATCCACCTCAGGTAAAATAAAGGTGTTTAATCCTCAGGTGAAATAAACAGAGGGGGGGTCTAATCTTCAGGTGATTTCTTTACACAACCACATGAACAGGTAAAGTAAGCGTAGTTGTGCCTCAGTAACTCCCATATAACCACGCAGGTAGTCGGTTAAAGAGACCATGTGCGTAGTTTGATGTAGAAAAAAGTCGTCCACGTAGGTATATTATTATGAGACACAACACTGCTAAATGGTGGCTTGAAATTATTCCTCCCTCCCTCTATCATCCCCCCCCTCTCCATCCCCTCTCCCTCCCCCCCTCTCCATCCCTCTCCCTCCCCCCCTCTCTACCCCTCCATCTTCCTCTCTATTATCTTCCTATACCCAACCTGCCCTTAATTATTACCTTCTGCCACTCTTACCTGCCTTACCTTAACTATTCCTCACTCTACCTTACCTGTTTAACCTTCTCAACCTCTACCTACTACCTAAACCCACCTCCTCCTCCTCCCCTTTGCCTACACTACCCTCCCCACCTGCCTGTCCCACTACCCTCCCCACCTACACTACCCTCCCCACCTACCTCTTTCCTGCTGCCCACCACCGCCGCCCAAGGCACAGAATACCCCTTCCTCCCTTCTAACAAGTACCTCCACCCACCACCACTTTCTCTCCCTGCTGTTCTTCCTCTACCACAGTAGTGCACATATGTTGCATTCCACTACCACAGTAGTGCACATATGTTGCATTCCTCTACCACAGTAGTGCACATATGTTGCATTCATCTACCACAGTAGTGCACATATGTTGCATTCCTCTACCACAGTAGTGCACATATGTTGCATTCATCTACCACAGTAGTGCACATATGTTGCATTCCTCTACCACAGTAAGAACATAAGAGCATAAGAATGGAGGAAACTGCAGCGGGCCTATTGGCCCTTACTGGGCAGTCCCATTTACACCCAACTCCTATTGCTCATATAAGCATCCAACCTATGTTTGAAGCTAGTGCACATATGTTGCATTCCTCTACCACAGTAGTGCACAGATGATGCATTCCTATAACACAGTGGTGCACACATGTTGTTGCATTCCTCTACCATGAAAGTGTAAACGTATTGCACTTTCTTATCCTAGCGTTATGGAGTAGGTCGCAGGTGATGTTACACACACACACACACACACACACACACACACACACACACACACACACACACACACACACACACACACACACACACACACACACACACACACACACACACACACACACACACACACACACACACACACACACACACACACACACACACACACACACACACACACACACGTGTACATTATGTTTGATAACTTTCTTCTTTTCTCCCTTCATTTCTCTAACTTTGTCTCTCTCTTCCTCCTTCTTCCTCCCTCTTCCTCCTTCCTCCTCTCTCTTCCTTCTTCTATCTTCTCGCCTTCCTTCCCCTCACTATCCGTCTTTCACTCTCGACATTTATCACACCAAAATCAACCACACAACCACAACAAGATCCTCCACAGCCATATATGTGTGTATGGCCAGGTAACCATCAACACCTAGGTCAGATGTCAAGATCAAACCAGTGACCTTGAACACCAGAGTCAAGTTGTCTAACCACTGAGCCATAATACTGTACAGGGAAGTGGGTCTGGTATTTACCTGGCCATCACCGTCTCTTGTTGCACCTGTCCGACCTCCTCTACACCTGTCCGGCCTCTATAGCTGTATGGCCTCTACACCTGTCCGGCCTCACGTCTTACCTGTGTGGGATATATAAATTATTGGATTAGTCAAAGTTCAATACCAGAAATACTCTCTCTCTCTCTCTCTCTCTCTCTCTCTCTCTCTCTCTCTCTCTCAATGTTTATATGCGTGTGTACGTATTATGTTCACAAATATTTACATGAATGTATATATAACATACATATATGCATCAGTGTTTACATAGGGTAGTCATATGTACGTGCGTATGTGTGTAAGTAATCCTCGGACACATAGCTGAGTGGTGTGTGTGTGTGTGTGTGTTACAACATGTCACGCCATTGTTGTGTCAGCCCCCCACGGCCTGTCACCGCTCATGTGTTACTTCTTTGTCAACACTTGTAGAATTAACACACACACACACACACACACACACACACACACACACACACACACACACACACACACACACACACACACACACACACCCCCCACACACACACACACACACACACACACACACACACACACACACACACACACACACACACACACACACACACACACACACACACACACACACACACACACACACACACACACACACACACACACACACACACCACACACACACACACACACCCCACCACACACACACACAACACACACACACACACACACACACACACACACACACACACACACACACACACACACACACACACACACACACACACACACACACACACACACACACACACACACACACACACACACACACACACACACACACACACACACACACACACACACACACACACACACACACACACACACACAGTACATTAACCAAGGGGCAAAACTAAATGCGCTACTCACTTAACTTAGAAAAATATTGAATCCCAAGACTGAATTAATTACCTGTACTCACCTAGGTCTTAAAGCACTAATCACCTGAGAGAGAGAGAAGAAGAAGTCGATCCGTGTTCCAGAGTTGTTTCTGGTGACCCATTTATCATCCTATGCCATTAAATGTCTCCTTCTCTTCTTCATCTCTCGTCTTTATTGCCATTTATTTACGTGTTATTGTGTTTCTTTATTCTCCTTTTGTTACGTTTTCCATTTTTCCATTCCCCTGTCTCTACCTCCCCTCTTCGCCCCATCTCTCTTCTTCTTCTTTGTATCTCACTCTCTCTCTCTTTCCTTCTTCTCCATCTTCCGCTTCTTGTCCTTCCCAACCTCCCTATCTCTCTCTCTCCTCTCCTCCCTTACCCCTCCACCCCTCTTCCTACCCCCCATCCCTCCACCTCCCTACCCCTCCACCCCTCTTCCCACCCCCACCTCCCTACCCTCCACCCTCTTCCCACCCCCCATCCCCTCCACCCTCCCTACCTACCCACTCTTCCCTACCCCCCCTATCCTCACCCTCCCTACCCTCCACCCACTCTTCCCACCCCCCCATCCCCTCCACCCTCCCTACCCTCCACCCACTCTTCCCTACACCCCTATCCCTCCACCCTCCCTACCTCCACCCTCTTCCCCACCACCCCCCCATCCTCTCCTCCGTCCCCATCATTAGCGCCGCTTTCATCAGCACTTCCTTCATTACACAGATTACCCCAAACAACAATTACCTATCTTGTAAATCTTGTAAACTTTGCCCCAATAGACAAAAATAAATTGCTTTCAGATTTCCAGAATGAGAAAGTTCTTTTTTTTCTTTCTTTCTTTCTAAATTCCTCTATTTTCTTGATTTCTTTCATTTTTTATTTGGTTTATTTAATTTCTTTTACGTCTCTCTCTCTCTCTCTCTCTCTCTCTCTCTCTCTCCTCTCTCTCTCTCTCTCTCTCTCAGGTAAAACACGTGATGATAAACGAAGAGATTAACTAAAACAGGTGTACTCATTACGGAGATCATTAGGACAGATGAGATCATTAAGACAGGTGTATCCATTACGGTCAATGATTAAGGCAGGTGTAACAATTAAGGTAAATCATTAAGGCAGTTGTTGTCATTAATGTAAGATAATTAAGGCAGGTAAGGTTACTAAGGCCGGTCATAAGGCAGGTAAGGTCACTAAAGTAGGTCATTAAAGCAGGTGTAGTCATAAGATAAATCATTAAGGCAAGTAAGGTCACTAAGGTAAGTCATTAAGGCAGGTGAGGTCATTAAAGTAAGAACATTAAAGCAGGTAAGGTCACTAAGGTAGGTCATTAAGGCAGGTGAGGTCACTAAGGTAAGTCATTAAGGCGGTGAGGTCATTAAGTAAGATCATTAAAGCAGGTAGGTCACTAAGGTAGGTCATTAGGCAGGTGAGGTCACTAAAATCATTAAGGCAGGTGAGGTCATTAAAGTAAGATTATTAAAGCAGGTAAGGTCACTAAGGTAGGTCATTAACGCAGTCGTAGTCATTAAGGTAAGATTTTTAAGGAGGTAAAAGGAAACCTAAGAAGGTAGGTTATTAAGGCAAGTGAGGTCATTAAAGTAAGATCATTAAGGCAGGTAAGGTCACTAAGGTAGGTCATTAAGGCAGGTGAGGTCATTAAGGTAAGTTATTAAGGAAACTGCCTGCTTGATTACACCTCAGAGGAGGGAGGGGGAGAGAGGAGGGAGGAGGAGGAGAAAGAAGGAGGAGGATACTGTATGAGGAAAGGAGGGAGGAGGAATAAAATGAGGAAAAGGAAAAGGAAAGATGGAAGTAGGGATAAAGGGAGGAAGGGGGGAGATGGAGGGAGGGAGAGATGGTTGGAGGAAGAAGAAGAAGAATATGAAGGAATGAACAAGAAATAAGTAATCAATAAAGGAAGACGAAAGAGGAGGAAAGATGAAGGAATAGGGGAATGAGGGATAAGGAACGAAGGAGGAAGAAGAGAAAGGAACAGAAGGAAGGGAGGAGGAGGAGGAGGGAGGAGGAGGGAAGGAGGAGGAAGGAGGAGGAGGAGGAGGAGGGAAGGAGGGGAGGAGGAGGGAGAAGGAGGGGAGGAGGAGGGGAGAAAGGAGGGGGAGAGGAGGAAGAGGGCTCATTTAGTTGAGGCCTTGAGCTAAAATTCCTCCTTTTCCCTCTTCTGCGTCAACTCCTCCACCCCTTTCCCTCCTCCTCCCCCTTTCCCTCATCTCCCAGGTACAGCCTCCCTCCATTACCAACCAGGAGTTTTCTCAGCTGGGTAGAAAACTTAGGTCAGGTTTCTCTCAACTTTACTGCCCCAATATAGCGTCTGCACGTTAATTTAGAGACCGATTCTGGTTTCTACTTTCCCTTCCCCAACTAATAGGTACTCTCCGCTTCCCCAACTAATAGGTACTTTCCTTCCCCAACTAATAGGTACCTACCCAACGATAGGTCTCCTCTCCCCAACTAATAGGTACTGCCCCTTCCCAACTAATAAGTGCTTCCCCTCCCCAACTAATAGGGACTTCCCTCCCCAACTAATAGGTACTTCCCCTCCCCAACTAATAGGTTCCCCCCAACTAATAGTGCTTCCCCCTCCCCAACCCCAACTAATGGGACTTCCCCCAACCTTCCCCAACTAATAGGACTTCCCCTCCCCAACTTCCCCAACTAATGGGACTTCCCCTCCCCAACTAATAGATACTTCCCCTCAACTTCCCCAACTAATAGGTGCCCCTCAACCCCAACTAATAGGTCTGCCCCTCCCCAACTTCCCCAACTAATGGTGCCCCTCCCCAACTAATAGGTACTTCCCCTCCCCAACTAATAGGGACTTCCCCCTCCCCAACTTCCCCCAACTAATAGGTACTTCCCCTCCCCAACTTCCCCAACTAATAGGTACTTCCCTCCCCAACTAATAGTGCTTCCCCTCCCCAACTCCCCCAACTAATAGGTGCTTCCCTCCCCAACTTCCCCAACTAATAGGGACTTCCCCTCCCCAACTTCCCCAACTAATAGGTACTTCCCCTCCCCAACTTCCCCAACTAATAGGGACTTCCCCTCCCAACTAATAGATACTTCCCCTCCCCAACTTCCCCAACTAATAGGTGCTCCCTCCTCCAACTTCCCCCAACTAATAGGTACTTCCCCTCCTCAACTTCCCCCAACTAATAGGTACTTCCCCCTCCCCAACTTCCAATAATAGTGTACTTCCCCCTCCCCCTACTAGGTACTTCCCCCCTCCCCAACTAATAGGGACCCCTCCCCAACTAATAGGTGCCCCCCTCCCCAACTTCCCCAATAGGTGCCTTCCCTCCCCAACTTCCCCAACTAATAGGACTTCCCCTCCCCAACTAATAGATACCCCCCTCCCCAACTTTCCCAACTAATAGGTACTTCCCCTCCTCAACTTCCCCAACTAATAACTGCCCCTCCCCCAATCAGTACTTCCCCTCCCCAGCTTCCCCAACTAATAGGTACTTCCCCTATTCCCCAACTAATAGGGACTTCCCCCAAATAGATACTTCCCCTCCCCAACTTCCCCAACTAATAGGTTCTTCCCCCTCCCCAACTAATAGATACTTCCCCCTCCCCAACTTCCCCAACTAATGGTACTTCCCCTCCTCAACTTCCCCAACTAATAGGTACTGCCCCCTCCAACTAATCGGCACTTCCCCTCCCCAACTAATAGGTTCTTCCCCTCCCCAACTAATAGATACTTCCCCTCCCCAACTTCCCCAACTAATAGGTGCTTCCCTCCTCAACTTCCCCAACTAATAGGTACTGCCCCCTCTCCAACTAATCGGTGCTTCCCTCCCCAACTTCCCAACTAATAGGTTCTTCCCCTCCTCAACTTCCCCCACCTAATAGGTACTGCCCCTCCCCAACTAACAGATACTTCCCCCTCCCAACTTCCCCAACTAATAGGTACTTCCCCTCCTCAACTTCCCCAACTAATGGGTACTGCCCTCCCCAACTAATCGGTACTTCCCCTCAGCTTCCCCAACTAATAGGTACTTCCCCTCCCAAACTAATAGATGCTTCCCCTCCCCAGCTTCCCCAACTAATAGGTACTTCCCCCTCCCAAACTAATAGATACTTCCCCCTCCCCAGCTTCCCCCAACTAATAGGTACTTCCTCCTCCTTCCCCAACTAATCGGTACTTCCCCTTATTCCCCCCTCCTCCTCCCCCTCTACCATGTCCTAATCCATCATCATTACTCTTTCCTTAATTAACTTCCTAACACCTTACCTTCCACCTGCCTCCACCACCCTCATCCTCTCCTCCCTCCTTCCCCTCCTACTTTCTCTTTCTCTACTTCCCCCTCCTGATAATACTTCTTCTCTTCCATTCCTCTTCCCTCCTTCGCACCTTTTTAACGATAAAATTTCCTCCTTTTCCTCCTTCCTACCATCCTCCTCCTCCTCCTCCTTACCCCCTCCTCCTCCTCCTTATCCCTCCTCTTCCTCCTTCCTACCATCCTCCTCCTCCTCCTTACCCCTCCTCCTCCTCCTTACCCCCTCCTCCTCCCTCCTTACCCCTCCTCCTCCTCCTCCTCGCCAGCCAGACAGCAGCAGAGCTTAATGAGTTAAGGACTCAGGAGCAAGACAAATTTGTTGAGGCAATTATCTCTCTCTCTCTCTCTCTCTCTCTCTCTCTCTCTCTCTCTCTCTCTCTCTCTCTCTCTCTTCCGAAGGGACAAGAGTAAGGATCACAATATGTGGTAATGATGGAGCCCTATCCTGATGGGCCACTGTCTTATGGGCCCTGTTCTGATGGGCCACTGTCTTATGGGCCCTGTTCTGATGGGCCACTGTCATATGGGCCCTGTTCTGATGGGCCACTGTCCTGATAGGGCTCTATTCTGATAGGGCCACTGTCCTGATAGGGCTCTATTCTGATAGGCCCTATCCTGATAGCCACTTCATGGGCCCTGTTCTGATGGGCCACTGTCCTGATAGGGCTCTATTCTGATAGGGCCACTGTCTGATAGGGCTCTATTCTGATAGGGCCCTATCCTGATGGGCCACTGTATGGGCCCTGTTCTGATGGCCACTGTCCTGATAGGGCTCTATTCTGATAGGGCCACTGTCCTTATGGGCTCTATTCTGATAGGGCCCTATCCTGATGGGCCTAACTTCCTATCTAAACACACAACAACACAACACAATTTTCACCGAGGTATAAACACTACCATCAGAGACAACACTCCCTAACACAACACAGTGCTATACCACACCAACTAAACGCCCTCCCCTCCCCTCAACAGAGTCGATGATCCACCTAGTTACTACTGCCTACCTGCCCCTTAATGACACCTGGTGGTAAATGGTGGTGCAAGGCCGCCAGGTAATGAAGGCCACTGTCCAGGTTAATGTTTGTGAGCCGATAATTACACAGAAGGCGAGTGATAATGGCGGTTACTACGAGAGGTGGATCATATTCGCGGTCATCACATTTGCGGTCCTCATATTCGTGGCTCTCACACACACTGTCCTCACACACACTGTCTTCACACACACTCTGTCCTCACACTCTCTCCTCACACACTCTGTCTTCACACACACTCTGTCCTCACACACTCTCTATCCTCACACACTCTCTATCCTCACACACTCTCTATCCTCACACACTCTGTCTTCACACTCTCGAGAAGGGGGTGAGAGATGGAAGGGAAGGGGGTTAGGGGAAGGGGTTAGGGAAGGGGGGCGGGAGGTAGAAGAGATGGAGAAGGATAGATGCAGGTAGAGAAAGGGATAGGTGGCAGGGGTGACACATACAGTACAGGGTATAGGTGGCAGGGGTGACACATACATACAAGGTATGGGTGGCGGGTGACACATACAGTACAGGGTGTGGGGAGGTGATCCAGGCACGATGGTAATCCCTGCACTCGTTCAATCGTTATTTGATTTACAAATTACTGTTAGAATAAAACCATTTATTCCGTCACTCGCCGCTGCATTTAATTCAACAACTGAACCTTTATTGTATAATAAGAGTTAAATATGATGGTCCCATAATAATTTGACACAAAGATTGGTAACTGGTCAACTGGGCCTCAGTCCTAATTGGCCCCAGGACTAACAACCATTAACCTAACCTAACCTAACTAACTAACCCTACTTCCTTAACCTCCTAACCTATAACATAGTAGGCAATAACCTAACCTAAGCTAACCTAAGCTAACCTAACCTATTAGAACTGAGGCCAATAAAAATTCCAATCAAATGACACACACACACACACGAAGCTGGTAAGGTTGTGTTGTGAGGTTGTAGAGTATGTCTACAGTGTATCCCGACAGTATGTCTACAGTGTATCCCGACAGTATGTCTACAGTGTATCCCGACAGTATGTCTACAGTGAATCCGACAGTATCCCAACAGTGTATCCCGACAGTATCCCAACAGTGTAATTCAAACAGTGTCCTTACAGTGTAGCCCGACAGTGCCCCCGACAGGTCAACCGACAGAATGAACGATGGAACGACCGACGGGGAAATATTAGCAACTAACACTTTCTCCTCGTGTCGGGACCTTTAAGAAAACACCATAATATCTTTAAAGGTTCAATAAGGAATTTAAGAAGAGTAACTGAATAAAATTTAGGGATTTTCTATAAAATTTAAAGTCGTAAAAATAACAAATTCCCCAAAACGAGTGTTGTTATTGGCGTGAGGTGGGGATAGTGGTGCAGCGCCAACACACTTATTACTATGGTGTACACGTCAATGATGATATGAACGTAATATATATGTAAGCTTATACCACTTGGTTAGTTTATACTGTATATTAAAACCTTGAAGATGTGTGTGTGTGTGTGTTGTGTGTGTGTGTGTGTGTGTGCAGGGTTTAGACACTGAGGATGGTCATCTATCATGTCAGTGTCAGAAGTTGGTGGAGTCAACACGGAGGAGGAAGAGGGAGGAGGAGAGGAGAAGAGGAGGAAGAAGAAAGGAGTTGAGTTCCTCCACCAACACTCACTCTCACTACATCACACAGGTTAAGTCATACCTCTGTTGACCCTGCCAGGTGAACACACACACACACACACACACACACACACACACACACACACACACACACACACACACACACACACAAATAAATCAAACTCCTCCAATATTTTATGTCACGTTATAAAGTGTTTGTTATGAATGAAATAAATTGTTCAGTTTATTTATTTTTACAGGATAATTTGTTCGATTCTTAATTGGACGAAACGATATATTTTTTTTTCAAGAGAATAAACTAATGAATAATTTATAAATAAACGCTCTAACGCTACCTAAGGGGGGGTTATTAAGTTAGGTTAGATTAGCATTAAGTTAGGTTGGTTAGGTTAGGTTATGTTAGGTTGCTTAATCATCAGGTGAGCTAATCTTCCTCAATACCTTTACCTGTGTTAATTATCCTATAAACACCTTCACTAACTGATAAACTGACGAAAAAATCCTTCTCTTTCACACGTCCTAGCTCACACCTAGACGCCCTGCCCCCCACCACCCCCTACCACCACCCACCCCTACCTCCTACCCACCCCACCCCCACCCCACCCCTACCTCCCCCCACCCACCCCCTCACCACCAGCCAAGCACTCGATGTATATACCTCAACCAAGCTCTATATACATCGACCCTTCATATAACCTTCAGGTATAAACATTCCCAGAGAGTAAACAACATAAACAAACACAAATGAATACAGACAAACAAACAAACACAAACAATTACAAACAAAATCCGCATGTATTGGTTTAAACTACAATACAGTTGGGTGTTTAACTGTTAGGAAAATGAAACTGTTGTTTTTATATCGGTAGCTGTATTGTACTGTACCTTTGTTACATTATTTGAAGCTCTCTCTCTCTCTCTCTCTCTCTCTCTCTCTCTCTCTCTCTCTCTCTCTCTCTCTTACACAAAACTCTGGCTGACAAGATAGTTGTTAATTGTTAAAAGTCACAGTTAAACATGGCCCGTGTAGCCCTCCCTTTCTCCCTTCCTTCATTCTTTCTTCCTTCCACCCTTCTTTCTCCTTTCCTTCATTCTTTCTCCTTCCTCCTTCCCTCATTCTTTCTCCCTTCCACCCTTCTTTCTCCTTTCCTTCATTCTTTCCTTCCCTCAGTCTTTCTCCTTCCACTCTTCTTTCTCCTTTCCTTCATTCTTGTTTTCTTCCTCCTTCCTCCGTCCATACGTCTTTCCTCCCTCCTTTATCTCCTCTGTCTCTCCTCCTCTTCCCCCTCCTCTGCCTCTTATAGGCCCCCAATCCAACCTAACGTTACCATTAGGATTGGAACCCAGTCCTAAAGGCTCCCAATCCTAATGTGTCACAATTTTAAGTGACCAAACCATTAAGACTGGTACCATTAGACTTACCATTAAGACTGAGGCACCATTAAGACTGAGGCACCATTAAGACTGACACCATTAAGACTGAGGCACCATTAAGACTGAGCTTGGCTTAGGACTGAGGGCACCATTAGACTGAGGCACCATTAAGACTGAGGCACCATTAAGACTGAGGCACCATTAAGACTGAGGCACCATTGGACTGAGGCACCATTACAGGAAGGCGGCCCACATGACTCCTAAAACCAGCTGGCACGGAGGAGGTCGGGCTGGCTACCACTATAACAGAACCACAGGTGAAAGACGCTCTATAACAGAACCACAGGTGAAGACGCCACTATAACAGAACCACAGGTGAAAGACGCCTCTATAACAGAACCACAGGTGACACACACACAGACCCGGGAGTGAGACCCATCAACCAACAGCTACACACCTTGGCCACAGGAATATGACAACAATTAGAACGACCCGAGCCACAACTCCTACAGAGACTCCCGCCAGATAATGACAACAGCCACAGATGGTTCCTCAAAAGTTACCAAACCTCAGAGTCCATCACCGCCCCGTTCTTCACAGCTAGACAATAGACGACCTCACTAGACCAGCATCCAGCAGTAAGGTCGGTGGGATAAGGAATATACCTTAAGAGCCACTAAATATGGGCTAAGACAGGTGGTCTAGTGCCAAGTGCGGGCAGCCAACCACACAAACCCACATGGCGCCCTGGGCAGAGCAGTAGGGAGGTGATCACTGCCAACTGTTACTGTAATAACTCCTCCACTTCTTCAATATCCCAACTGGAACTCTCTCTCTCTCTCTCTCTCCTCTCTCTCTCTCTCTCTCAAACTAAAGAAAGGAAGGAAGGGGAGAGAGGACGACAGGGAGGACGATCGGAAGGAAGGAAGGAAGGAAGGAGAGATTGAGGTATGGAAGTAGGTAGGGAGGGACAGACGCACAAGAGCAATATCGAAAGGAAGGAAGGAGGGACGAAGGAAGGAAGGGTGGAGAGCGGAGGATTGGAAGGGAAGGCAGGAGAGAGGAAAGCAGGAGGGATGAAGGGTTATTACAGTAACACAAGCTGGCCTCTTCAAGGAAAAGCCCCGTGTGTCTTAATGTTAGCTGATGACACACACACACACACACACACACACACACACACACACACACACACACACACACACACACACACACACACTACGCAGACCTATGAGGATCTACGCGGTCTTGACAACTCACTACGCAGAACTGGGCGTATTAAGTCGTTAAGAAGCACTTGTAACAATCATACAGTTACGCTTATTACAGTGATCACGGCAGCCTGGTGTCTACAGATTGTTTTGTATTGGATGATTACAGTTAGGTGTGTTGTAAGGATTAAAATGAGGGTAAGGAGTTGAAGTGAAGATAGTGTTTAACCTTTGGGTCATATGATTTGTTTTTGATATTACCTGAAGATTAGTCCCAGCTTACAACACCTGAAGATCAGCCCCAGCTTACAACACCTGAAGATTAGTCCAACGCTGAAGATTAGTCACACAACACCTGAAGACTAGTCCCAGCTTACAACACCAGAAGATTAGTCCCAGCTTTATGAAGATTAGTCCCAGCTTACAACACCTGAAGATTAGTCCCAGCTACAACACCTGAAGATTAGTCCCAGCTTACAACACCTGAAGATTAGTCAGCTTACAACACCTGAAGATTAGCCCCAGCTTACAACACCTGAAGAATAGTCAGCTTACAACACCTGAAGATTAGCCCCAGCTTACAACACCTGAAGATTAGTCCCAGCTTACAACACCTGAAGATTAGTCCCTAGCACAACACCTGAAGATTAGTCAGCTTACAACACCTGAAGATTAGTCCCAGCACAACACCTGAAGAATAGCCCCAGCCTGGATCCCCAGCTACAACACCTGAAGATTGTCCTAGTTTACAACACCTGAAGATTAGTCAGCTTACAACACCTGAAGATTAGTCAGCTTACAACACCTGAAGATTAGTCAGCTTACAACACCTGAAGATTAGTCTAGCTTACAACACCTGAAGATTAGTCTAGCTTACACCTAGATTGTCCCAGCTTACAACACCTGAAGTAGTCCCAGTTTACAACACTGAAGATTAGTCCCAGCTTACAACACCTGAAGATTGTTCAGCTTACAACACCGGAAGATTAGTCCCAGCTTACAACACCTGAAGATTAGTCCCAGCTTACAACACCTGAAGATTAGTCCTAGTTTACAACACCTGAAGATTAGTCCCAGCACAACACCTGAAGATTAACCCAGCTTACAACACCTGAAGATTAGATCAGCACAACACCTGAAGATTAGTCCCCTAGCTTACAACACCTGAAGATTAGTCCCAGCTTACAACACCTGAAGATTAGTCCCAGCTTACAACACCTGAAGATTAGTCCCAGCTTAACACCTGAAGATTAGTCCCAGCTTACAACACCTGAAGATTAGTCCCATTACAACACCTGAAGATTAGTCCTAGCTTACAACACCTGAAGATTAGTCCCAGCTTACAACACCTGAAGATTGTCCCAGCACAACACCTGAAGATTATTCCTATTTACAACACCTGAAGATTAGTCCTAGATTACAACACCTGAAGATTAGTCCCAGCTTACAACACCTGAAGATTAGTCCCAGCTTACAACACCTGAAGATTAGTCTAGAAAACACCTGAAGATTAGTCCCAGCTACAACACCAAGATTAGTCCGCTACAACACCTGAAGATTAGTCCCGCTACAACACCTGAAGAATAGTTCAGCATAACACCTGAAGAATAGTCCTAGTTTACAACACCTGAAGAATAGTCCCACAAACACCTGAAGAAAGTCCAGCTTATAACACCTGAAGATTAGTCCTTACAACACTAAGATTAGTCCAGCTACAACACCTGAAGATTAGTCCCAGCTACAACACCTGAAGATTAGTCCAGCTACAAACACCTGAAGATTAGTCCCAGCTACAACACCTGAAGATTAGTCCCAGCTACAACACCTGAAGATTAGTCCCAGCTACAGCACCTGAAGATTAGTCCCAGCTACAACACCTGAAGATTAGTCCCAGCTACAACACCTGAAGATTAGTCCCATACAACACCTGAAGATTAGTCCCAGCTACAACACCTGAAGATTAGTCCAAGACAACACCGAAGAATAGTCCTCAAACTGAAGATTAGTTCCAGCTACAGCACGAAGATTAGTCCCAGCTACAACACCAAGATGTCCTAGTTTACAACACTGAAGAATAGTCCCAGCTACAACACCTGAAGAATAGTCCCAGCTTACAACACCTAAGATTAGTCCTAGCTACAACACCTGAAGAATAGTCCCAGCTACAGCACCTGAAGATTAGTCCCAGCCTAAACACCTGAAGATTAGTCCCAGCCAAACACCTGAAGAATAGTCCCAGCTTACAACAAAGAATAGTCCCAGCAAACATCTAAGAATAGTCTCAGCTACAACACCTGAAGAATAGTCCCAGCTACAACACCGAAAAGTCCACCAACTAAGAGTACACCGAAATTGCCAGCAACCTGAAGAATAGTCCCAGCTACAACACCTGAAGATTAGTCCCAGCCTACAACACCTGAAGATTAGTCCCATTACAACACCTGAAGATTAGTCCCAGCTTACAACACCTGAAGATTAGTCCCAGCTACAACACCTGAAGATTAGTCCCAGCTTACAACACCTGAAGATTAGTCCTAGTTTACAACACTGAAGATTAGCCCAGCTACAACACCTGAAGATTAGTCACCAGCACAACACCTGAAGAATAGTCCTAGCTTAAACACCTGAAGAATAGTCCCAGCTTACAACACCTGAAGAATAGTCCCAGCTAACACCCAAAGACAGTCCCAGCTACAACACCTGAAGAATAGTCCCAGCTACAAACCTGAAGATATAGTCACAACACCTGAAGAATAGTCCCAGCTTAAACACTGAAGATTAGTCCCAGCTTACAACACCTGAAGAATAGTCCTAGCTACAACACCTGAAGAATAGTCCCAGCTTACAACACCTGAAGAATAGTCCATTACAACACCTGAAGAATAGTCCTAGCTACAACACCGAAGAATAGTCCCAGCTTACCACCTGAAGATTAGTCTCACAGCACCTGAAGATTAGCCCCAGCTTACAACACCTGAAGAATAGTCCCAGCTACAACACTAAGATTATCCCAGCTTACAACACCTGAAGAATAGTCCAGCTTACAACACCTGAAGATTAGCCTGCCATAAACACTTAGCCCCAGCTTACAACACTCAGGATTAAGTACGCTAACGTTAACCTAATCTCAAGCTAAGCTAACCTAACCTAACCAAACCTTAACACTAACAATACTAACCTAACCTAACCTAACCTAACCTTAACACTAACAATACTAACCTAACCTAACCAAATCATCAATTTTGTGTTTACGACCATTTCCACTGAGTTATATTTTTATTGATAAAAACTAAAATCAGGGCCAATTAGGATTGGGTAGACGGTGGGCATGCAAGTGGTGGGTTAGAGAGAGAGAGAGAGAGAGAGAGAGAGAGAGAGAGAGAGAGTCAAGTTACAGGTGGTGGTGGTAATGAGTGTTGACAAGGTGGCGTGTTAGCCCTCACCTCACACTTTCCTCACCTCCTCACCACCTCACACCTGCTGCCTCTCATCTTCCTCACCTCACACCTACTGCCTCATTTTTCTCACCTCACATCTGCCTCAACTCCAAATAAAACTAAAAAAATCACTCAAAATACATAATAGAACGAAACATATAACATGAAAACACATCAAAATAAAAACACAAAAAACAAAGAAACACCGAAAAAAACAGGGTACAGCAAACTAGATAATAACAAACACGTACAGGAAACACACACCCCAAGGAAACACGATAGCATATTTCACCACCTGGAGTTAATGTTATTCAACTAATTCGCGGTGGTATATTTTTGTACCATGTAAATTACCTCCCGTGAGTGTGTTAATGATCGTGTGGCTTAAGGATCAGTAATTAAATGCAGGAGGTAATGTTGTTGAGGCTGTGTCTGACATGCTACTGAGGATTTGGATACCAGAGAATTGTCCTGCTTGCTGAGGTAAACACACACTCCTGCACCTACAGCTGAGTGTGTGTAATGAGAATTATAATAATAATAATTAACGGTTCATGGAAAGAGCATGGCAGCCGGAAGGCTGAAAATATACAGTTGCATAATTGGGGAATGGGTCTTGACTTACAAATAATATGCAAGTAACATAAGAGATACAAATATGATATATAATAACTAGGTGGGTGAAGGTCATACTACAGGGCATTTCAACATTGTGACAGTGCAACAAGGTAAGATTGACTGGGAGTGAACACACTGGTTGATTACAAGTTATTGATAATTTTTACAATAGTTGGGACTGGGCTGTTCTTATAGCGACCAGTACGTGCTCGTATGGGCTGGATACGGTTGTGGTGTCGAACAGCTTCTTGACGCGGGATCTCGGGTGTGCCGGTGTCGAAGATGGTGCAGAAGCTTCTCACCAAATTTGCATTTGAGGTCGTGGTGATGGTCAGTGAGAGCCAAGAGGGTCAGTGTGTTGAGCGCTTCTTGATATGTGGAGTAGGAAGGGAGAGAATAATCTTGCATGACCTCTTTGCACCTTTTCTAGGTGTTTACGTTGTGTGGCATTTAGGAGGAAGACGGTAGGAGGAATTGGTAAGCTTGGGAAGTATGAATGTTGAGCAAACACTGAGGAGCTCGGGTAAACCTGAGGGACTTGAGTCGGCGGAGGAGGTGGAGACGGAAACTGGAGGATTTGGCAACTTCACTGACGTGCGTTTTCCAATTTAGTTTGCTGTCTAGGTTACGCCAAGGAGCTTAGTGAAGTCTACAACCTGGAGTGTGTTCGGACCTAAAGTAATGGAACGGGGTGGGACAACGTCGGAGGAGAGGTTGATGTGCATAACCATGATCTTGGTAAGGTTGATGGTGACATGGTTGTTGGTGGCCCAATTTTGGAGGCTGTTCAATAAATTCTGGAGGGCGGTATTGTCGGGAGCCGAGTTGTTGACACTGATCCCAATGGTGGAGTCGTCGACATATTTCCAGCGAGCAGGGGTTTCTCTTAAGGCATCACTGATAAGCATAAGGAAGCAGAGTGGTCACATTTTGGTGCCTTGGGGGACGCCACAGGTGAGTGATTGAAAGGTGGAGACAGCCCCTCGGAAGCGTCAGCTTGGCGTCGGTTACTGAGGAAGTCTGTAAGCCATGGTATGAGACTTCTTCGAAACCCGAGGTCGATAGCTTTGTTGATGATTAAATTGTGGTCGACTAGGTCGAATGCCTTAGTGAAGTCAATGAAGGCGACAGCTACAGACGTGTGTGTGTGTGTCTTAGTTTGTGGAGATACTGGTGATAGTTGCAGTAGTGGTCGTTGTAGCGGGAGTAGTAATAGTAGTAGTAGTAGTAGTAATAGTAGTTATAGTTGTTGTTGTAGTGGTAGCAGTAGTAATCTCAGCTGATCTAAATAAACACTACAGGTATTAACCCTTTCGGCCATTACTTACTCTCGACTTAATAAACACACTCTTATGCAGGTGTTCAACACAGGTCGTATCGGACCCGTGCACCTGTTGCCCCATCCTTCCAGCATTTGCTTATGCAGGTGTTACTTAATGTTCCTTCAAGACTTTTTCTCTCTCATATTAAGTGGGCTATTGAGGTCTTGTGTGTGTGTGTGTGTGTGTGATGCTCTCTCATTTCCCACGCTAAAACGAAACTACTCAACACTCAATGCCTCCCTCAGTCTTTCATACCATTTAAAGGATTGAATCCCTTATAGTCTTCCTCGTAAATGGGGTTTGGATCACTTGACACGGGGTTTGGATCACTTGACACGGGGTTTGGATCATTTGACAAAGGGTTTGGATTACTGCCTTGAGTTTCGTTACCTTGCCATTTCCTGATCAAGAGACGTCAAGTATAATGTTCTCCCGTCTCCTGTCTGTCTCCCGTCTCCCGTCTGTCTCCTGTCTATCCACTAAGCCTCTTACCTCCAACTGCGATACTTGACACAATCTCAGAATCCTTTGCGGAAGTGATCAGTGTCTCAGGTTCCACTTGATTCGACATATTAATTCTCTTCTTTGAGGCGAAGATCTGGCTGAGGGGAATATGGCAAACAGGGATGATGGTGATGGTAGTGACGATGGTGAGTGGTGATGGTGGTGACGATGGTGATGGTGGTGACGATGGTGATGGTGATGAGTGGTGATGGTAATGACGGTGGTGATGGTGATGAGAGTCAGCCAGGAGCCACAGCTAGAGAGAGTCAGCCAGGCACTACACAGTAATCAAAGGGAGCCAAAACAAACCCCGAGTGTGTGTTTGTGTGTTTTGTGAGAACATGGACGAGGAGATACCGAGGCGGGATCACAGTCATGCTCGAAGCTGCAGGCCACAATGGGCCCCAGTTAATCCTAAAAGGCTCCAAACTCAACCGAAATTGCCCCTTAGGATTGAAGACCAATAAAATTAGGGCCCATTGGGAATTAGGGCCTATTAAGACGGGACTATTAGAAGTTCACCCATTAGAAGTGGGACCCATTAGGACTTGGGCCTATTAGGAACTGGACCTATTAGGACTGGGGACTACCTGGGAGGATACAGGTGATGGCCAACATAATCACGTTACAAGATTAACATATTCCTAAACCTATATTTCTCCAAAGTCTTATAATTCATAAATATTATCTTATTTATTTATATTACTAAATAAAATACTCCACTTCCCACACAGTCCTCCAGCTCCCCCAAATACGACCCTCCACCTCCAACCAACCCCCCTTCCTCCCCCATACAACCCTCCACCTCCACCCACCCCTTCCTCCCCCCATACAACCCTCCACCTCCACCCACTCTTCCCTCCCCCATACAACCCTACACCTCCACCTTTTCCTTCCCCTCCATACAACCCTCCACCACCCTCGCCACCAGATGTAAGAGCTGAGCTGAGTGCATTGTGCTGTTGGTCTCCAGGAGGACCTTTTTATATAGGGATGGAGAGAGGGAAGAAGAAAGAGGGGAGGCAGAGAAGGAGAGAGAAAGGAAGGGAAGGAGGGGAGAAGAGAGAGGAAGTGAAAGAGGAAGGAGAGGCAGCAGAAAGTAGAGGTAGGAGACGGTAGAGGTAGGAGACAGTAGAGGTAGGAGATGGTAGAGGTAGGAGACGGTAGAGGTAGGAAACAGTAGAGGTAGAAACAGTGGAGGTAGGAGATGGTAGAGGTAGGAGACGGTAGCGGTAGGAGACGGTAGAGGTGTAGGAGACAGCAGAGAATAGGAGACAGTGAGAGGTAGGGAGACGGGGAGAGGAGGCAATAGAAGTGGAATGATGGGACTGGGGGGGGGGGCGAACAGGGGGATGTCTCTCGATAAAGGTGTTGACAGATATTCATTACCTCTACATACTGAACACCTGTCTAGTGTTAAAACGTTTCTGAAGCAACACCTGCAACACGGTCCTTTCACATTCCCTCAACACCTGTAATGCCGGAGTGGCTACGCCCTCCCCCAGCCCCCTTCCCCACACCTCCTCTCCCAAAGGCACTGCCTCCTGGGGTCACTCAGGTCGGGTTGCTTACGCCCTTTCGTGTGGGGAGGAGGCGCTAGGGGCATTGGGTAGGGTAGGAGGCGCTGTAGGGCATTAGGTACAGGTAGGAGGCGCTGTAGGGGCATTAGGTACAGGTAGGAGGCGCTGTAGTGGCATTAGGTACAGGTAGGAGGCTGTAGGGGCACTAAGATACAGGTAGGAGACGCTGTAGGGGCACTAAGATACAGGTAGGAGACGCTGTAGTGGCATAAGATACAGGTAGGAGACGCTGTAGGAGCACTAAGATACATGTAGGAGACGCCAGGGGCACCAAGATACAGGTAGGGACGCTGTAGGGGCACTAAGTACAGGGAGACGCTGTAGGGCACTAAGAGAGAGGTAGGAGACGCTGTAGGGGCACTAAGACAAGGTAGAGGCGCTGTAGGAGCACTAAGATACAGGTAGGAGACGCTGTAGGGGCAACTAAGAGACAGGTAGGAGACGCTGTAGGGCACTAAGATACAGGTAGGAGACGCTGTAGGAGCACTAAGATACAGGTAGGAGACGCTGTAGGGGCACTAAGTTACAGGTAGGAGACGCTGTAGGGGCACCAAGATACAGGTAGGAGACGCTGTAGGGGCACTAAGATACAGGAGACGCTGTAGGGTACTAAGATACAGGTAGGAGACGCTGTAGGGGCACTAAGATACAGGTAGGAGACGCCAGGGGCACTAAGATACAGGTAGAGACGCTGTAGGAGCACTAAGACAGGTAGGAGACGCTGTAGAGAAAGATACAGGTAGAGACGCTGTAGGGCACTAAGATACAGGTAGGAGGCGCTGTAGGGCACTAAGATACAGGTAGGAGACGCTGTAGGGGCCCTAAGATACAGGTAGGAGACGCTGTAGGAGCACTAAGATACAGGTAGGAGACGCTGTAGGGGCACTAAGATACAGGTAGGAGACGATGTAGAGCACTAAGAACAGGTAGAGGCGCTGTAGGGCACTAAGAGTAGGAGACGCTGTAGGGCACTAAGATGTAGGAGACGCTGTAGGGGCACTAAGATACAGGGGAGACGCTGTAGGGGCACTAACACAGGAGGAGACGCTGTAGGGGCACTAAGATACAGGTAGGAGACGCCGGAGGGCACTAAGATAGGTAGGCGCTGTAGGGCACTAAGATACAGGTAAGTGGGTACAGTGGGTAGGAGGTAAGAGTTTGTGACCATTACCATAATGAACTTACAGAGATACCCACACGTCCCTGGGTGGTCCGTGCTCTTAGTGGGGTGGCGCCCTTCACACCTGGCACAACATCACCAAAACACTCCACACCTGCCCCCGCGACCGTCATACAGGTGTAGACACGTGTACTGGGGTAAGAGTGGGTGTACTGTAACTTCCCCATGTAAATATGTAGAGAAATTGTATCATAACACCACGCCACACACCTACACCACCACGACACACACCTACACCACCACGACACACACCTACACCACCACGACACACACCTACACCACGACACACACACACCACCCCTACACCACCACGACACACACCTACACCACCACGACACACACCCACCCACACGACACACACCTACACCACCACGACACACACCTACACCACCACGACACACACACCTACACCACCACGACACACACCTACACCACCACGACACACACCCACCCACCCACACGACACACACCTACACCACCACGACACACACCTACACCACCACGACACACACACCCACCACGACACACACACCTACACCACTACCGACACACACCTACACCACCACGACACACACACCACACCACGACACACACCTACACCACCACGACACACACCCCACCACGACACACACCTACACCACCACGACACACACCTACACCACCACGACACACACCTACACCACGACACACACCTACACCACGACACACACACCTACACCACCACGACACACACCTACACCACCACGACACACACCTACACCACCACGACACACACCTACACCACCACGACACACACCCTACACCACCACGACACACACCTACACCACCACGACACACACCTACACCACCACGACACACACCTACACCACACGACACACCTACACCCACCACGACACACACCTACACCACCACGACACACACCTACACCACCACGACACACACCCCCACACCCACCACGACACACACCTACACCACCACAACACACACCACCCCACGACACACACCTACACCACACGACACACACCTACACCACCACGACACACACCTACACACCACGCACACACACACCTACACCACCACGACACACACCTACACCACCACCACACACCTACACCACCACGACACACACACCTACACCACCACGACACACACCTACACCACCACGACACACACCCACACCACCACGACACACAACTCACCACGACACACACCCCCACACCACCACGACACACACCTACACCACCACGACACACACCTACACCACACCACGACACACACCCCACACCCACCACGACACACACCTACACCACCACGACACACACCTACACCAATAACACACACCCCACACCACGACACACACCCCACCACCACACACACACCACCATACACCACACCACACCACACACACCTACACCACCACGACACACACCTACACCAACCACGACACACCTACACCACACGACACACACACCACCACGACACACACCTACACCACCACGACACACACCTACACCACCACGACACACACCTACACCACCACGACACACACCCACACCCACACACACACACACCTACACCACCACGACACACACCTACACCACCACGACACACCTCCACACCACCACGACACACACCTACACCACCACGACACACACCCCACCCACCACGACACACACCTACACCCACCACGACACACCACCACACACACACCTACACCACCACGACACACACACCTACACCACGACACACAACACCCACCACACACACACCTACACCACCACGACACACACCCACACCACCACGACACACACCCACACCACCACGACACACACCACACCACACGACACACACACACCCACCACGACACACACCCACACCACCACGACACACACCTACACCAACGCCCACACACACCTACACCACGACACACCCACACCCACCACGACACACACCTACACCACCACGACACACCTACACCACCACGACACACCACAACGACACACACCTCACCACCACACACACACCCACACCCACGACACACACACCTACACCACGCCACACCCACACCCACCACGACACACACACCTACACCACGACACACACCTACACCACGCCACACACCCACACCACCACGACACACACCTACACCACACCAGACACACCTACACCACGACACACACCCACACCACGACACACACCCACACCACAGACACCCACGCCACACACCCACACCACCACGACACACACCCACACCACCACGCACACACACCCACACCACCACGACACAACCCACACCCACCACCAACACACACCCACACCACGACACACACCCACACCACACACACCTACACCACCACGACACACACCCACACCACCACAACACACACACCCACCACACACCCACCACGCCACACACCTACACCACCACGACACACACCTACACCACCACGACACACACCCCACACCACGACACACACTCCACACCCACGCCACACACCTACACCACCACGACACACACCTACACCACCACAACACACCCACCACGACACACACCTACACCCACCACGACACACACCTACACCACCACGACACACACCACACCACAACACACACCTACACCACGACACACACACCTACACCACGCCACACACCTACACCACGCCACACCTACACCACCACGACACACACCTACACCACCACGACACACACCCACACCCACACACACACCACACCACGCCACACCTACACCCACGCCACACACCCACACCACCACGACACACACCTACACCACCACGACACACACCCATCCACGACACACACCCACCACCACGACACACACCTACACCACGCCACACACCTACAACAATGCCACACACCTCACCACGACACACACCTGCACCATGACACACACCTACACCACGACACATACCTACACCACGACACACACCTACACCACGACACACACCTCCACCACGACACACACCCACACCACCACACACACCTGCACCACGACACACACCACACACACCTGCACCATGACACACACCTACACCACGACACACACCACCACGCCACACACCTACACCACGCCACACACCCCACAACCACGACACACACCTACACCACCACGACACACCTGCACCATGCACACACACCTACAATACGACACACACACCTGCACCATGACACACCTGCACCATGACACACCTACACACGACACAACCCACACCACGACACACCCTACACCACGACACACACCTACACCACCACAACACCTGCACCACGACACACCTGCACCATGACACACACCTGCACCATGACACACCTACACCACCACCAACCTAAACCACGAGACACACCCTACACCACACACACACCTACACCACGACACACACCTGCACCATGACACACACCTGCACCATGACACACACCTACACCACGACACACCTACACCACAGTCACAGTTCAAGTGTACGGTATAGAAGGTGCCGGTATAGTGAAGGTGTACGGTATAGTGAAGGTGTACGGTATAGTGAATGTGTACGTACAGTGAAGGTGCACAATGGTAGTGAAGGTGTACGGTATAGTGAAGGTGCACGTACAGGTAGTGAAGATGCACGGTAGTGAAGGTGTACGGTATAGTGAAGGTGTACGGTATAGTGAAGGTGTACGGTATAGTGAGTGTACGGTATAGTGAAGGTACGGTAGAGGAAGGTGTACGGTATAGTGAAGGTGCACGGTATAGTGAAGGTAATGGGCAGAGTGTACGGTATAGTGAAGGGTACGGTATAGTGAAGGTGTACGGTATAGTGAAGGTGTAATGGTAGTGAAGTGTGCACGGTATAGTGAAGGTGTACGGTATAGTGAAGGTGCAACGGTATAGTGAAGGTGCACGGTATAGTGAAGGTGCACGGTATAGTGAATGTACCGTATAGTGAAGGTGTACGGTATAGTGAAGTACGGTATATAGCGGTATAGTGAAGGTGTACGGTATAGTGAAGGTGCACGGTATAGTGAAGGTGTACGGTATAGTGAAGGTGTACGGAATAGTGAAGGTGCACGGTATAGTGAAGGTGCACGGATCTACCTGCGGCATTATACCACACCTCAAAGGGCATGAATACACCTCCATAATACCAAGGCATCGATTCCTATCCCGAGCGGGCCACTGTAGAGCCTCACTGATCAACGAAACTGTCGGAGTTGGCAGTCGGCGAGGCTTTCATTGCTAACTTCATGATAACAAGAAAATGTTTGGTTTATTTCATGATAACAAGAAAACGTTTGGTTAACTTCATGATAAACAAGAAACGTTTGGTTAACTTCATGATAACAAGAAAACGTTTGGTTAACTTCATGATAAGAAAACGTTTGGTTGACTTCATGATAAATAAAAACGTTTGGTTTATTTCATGATAACAAGAAAATGATTGGTTAACTTCATGATAAGAAAACGTTTGGTTGACTTCATGATAACAGAAAACGTTTTTTGTGTTAACTTCATGATAACAAGAAAACGTTTGGTTAACTTCATGATAACAAGAAAACGTTTGGTTTATTTCATGATAACAAGAAAACGTTTGGTTAACTTCATGATAACAAGAAAACATTTAGTTAATATCATGGTATCTAGAATTTTTTGTGGGGCTTACTTCAGAGGAGGAAGGATACGCTCCATATAGTTAAGTTCCTCAATATCTGGGAAACTTTAGAGTAACTTCCCTCGATCATAGCATTGTGTCAAGATAAGAGGGAGACGCCGTGAGGGAGAGCGGAGATAACACCACTACCAAGAGACTCCCGCCATCGATGATGAACACCAGCGCCGCCCTGGTGGTAAAATGTGACACTGCTGTTACGATAAACCTACACCCCATTATCTTAACTCAAAGGGAAAGATTATCGACACTGCATAGTAAATTATATACACATATATATTTCGCCAAGATCTATTCCTTGGGTTAATTTTGATGAATTACATAAATGGTTGAGCGTAACAAATGATAAAGTGGACCCTTCCAAATGTCGCCATCTAAAACACCCGAAAAATCCAATCTACACAAGCTCCCTCGCTCCTCGGCCCAGCGTCTTGATAACGTCTTTTACGAGGCGGAAAAACCTCGTAAGGATTATATCATAACTTTTAAGAAATATCTCCTGAAGCTCCGCTGAGTGTTGTAGACTGAGCAATATATTAATCCCGGTGAAAGGGTCACGAGGAGAGGCGGTGATAAGCTTCCGCCGCTCGCTTATTGTACTAAACCAAACTTTACTGTGGCTGGCTGGCCCCGTACCCTTATACAACTATTGGATCACCTGAAGATTAGGCCCCACATCTTATTTCACCTGAAGATTAGACCCCACATCTTATTTCACCTGAAGATTAGACCCCACATCTTATTTCACCTGAAGCTTAACCACATCTTATTTCACCTGAAGCTTAGACCCACATCTTATTTCACCTGAAGTTAGACCCCACATCTTATTTCACCTGAAGCTTAGACCCCACATCTTATTTCACCTGAAGATTAGGCCCCACATCTTATTTCACCTGAAGATTAGACCCCACATCTTATTTCACCTGAAGATTAGGCCCCCACATCTTATTTCACCTGAAGCTTAGACCCCACATCTTATTTCACCTGAAGCTTAGACCCCACATCTTATTTCACCTGAAGCTTAGACCCCACATCTTATTTCACCTGAAGCTTAGACCCCACATCTTATTTCACCTGAAGATTAGACCCCACATCTTATTTCACCTGAAGATTAGACCCCACATCTTATTTCACCTGAAGATTAGACCCCACATCTTATTTCACCTGAAGATTGGACCCCACATCTTATTTCACCTGAAGATTGGACCCCACATCTTATTTCACCTGAAGATTAGAACCCACATCTTATTTCACCTGAAGCTTAGACCCCATCTTATTTCACCTGAAGGTGGAACCACATCTTATTTCACCTGAAGATTGGACCCCACATCTTATTTCACCTGAAGATTAGAACCCACATCTTATTTCACCTGAAGATTGGACCCCACATCTTATTTCACCTGAAGATTAGACCCCACATCTTATTTCACCTGAAGATTGGACCCCACATCTTATTTCACCTGAAGATTGGACCCCACATCTTATTTCACCTGAAGATTGGACCCCACATCTTATTTCACCTTTAGATTAGGACCACCACAGCTTAGATAATTAACTCTCTATACTTTAACTGTTTTAACCTATTAACCCTTAACCAGACAACATAAACATTAACCATCTACCATACGACATTAACTAACCTACTTAAAGACATTAATAATTATCTTCATCGTTAACTTTATGATTTAATTTAAACGAATGATATATGGACTATTTTCCTTAATTATTTTATCTATAATTATTACGGTGATATAAACTTGTACTGTAATTATTGGTTTGTGTTAGTCGAATTATAAGGAGAGAGAGAGAGAGAGAGAGAGAGAGAGAGAGAGAGAGAAAGAGAGAGAGAGAGAGAGAGAGAGAGAGAGGAGAGAGCATTCTAAATTCCTTCTTTTCACAAAATTCAGATCCTGTCTGGCACATTTAGCGAATAATTTCCCTTGAGAGAAAATATTTAACATTTTCTACCTCGGCTCCTACATCTCAGCACCCCCCACCCTGCCGTGCGATACACTGTCTTGCACTCAGATGACGTAACATCTAAACTACTGAATTAAACCGCAGGAATGGTAATGTGTTGTGCTAAGAGAGGTTGATGTAATTATGGCTATGTCGCAGATTGCTGTGTACTCTTCAGGGTGTGGTCTGTGTGGTGAGGGTGTGGAGGATGTTGTGGTGTGGTGAGGGTGTGGTGATGTGCAGGGTGTGGTCTGTGTGGTGAGGGTGTAGAGGGTGTGGTGGTTGTGGTCTGTGTGGTGAGGGTGTGATGGTGGTGTGGTGGTTGTGGTCTGTGTGGTGAGGGTGTGATGGTGGTGTGGTGGTTGTGGTCTGTGTGGTGAGGGTGTGGTGGTTGTGATGCATCTCGGACTACACTATCACCACACCTCCACACACTTCCTCTCGTAAGAACATGAGACAGCCCCGTTAACACCTATCACCTATATACAGTTTATGTCCAACTTACACTGTATCTGAAGCTTCCCAGCGAGTCCGAGTTACTTTTTTTTTCACATCTTTGTCTAAATTTGTCTGTGAGTTCGCTTCTAGTTGGATATTTTGAGTACCTTTGTTATATCACCTTTGTTTAGCCCTGACTTCCATTTATACACCTCTATCATATCGCCCCTCACTCTACAAATCTCGAGGGAGTGCAAATTAAGATGCTTTAACCTGTCTCTGTACTCAAGGTTCCTGATGCCCGGGATTAGCCTTGTCATCCCCCTCCTCCTCTGAACGCTCGCTTGGGATTCGATATCCATTCTATATAGAACAGTGACCAGAACTGAACCTCATAATCTAAGAGAGGTCTTACATACGCCATTAATGCTATCACTATTCCCTATCCTGTAACCACGACCTAATCCAATATACAATGTCCTCTCCTCCACCATGTGCCTCCAATTCACGCATACTGTACGTCTTTCGTGGGGGACACTGTCAATGGCTTTGATAAAGTCGAGGTAAATCACATCATAATCCTGTTCGTCATCCACTGATTCGAAAACAATTGAAAAGAATAATAATAGATTTGATAGACAAGACGCCCTCTGGTAAAGCCATGATGAGAGCACACACACACACACACACACATTAATATTGACATACACACACACACACACACGATTCTACCATCACCATTTATTGTATTTGTATAAAAATAGTATTGTATATTACTACATCATGCAATACGTTTTACTGATACCAGGTAAATCCTTCCGGCTGCAGGTATGTTGGTATATTCTCACCTGTACTGAACGATACACCTGAGAGCCAGTAAGTGAAATGCTGCCGGTTGTTCGGCTTTCAACTATATGTGTGTGTGTGTGTGTGTGTGTGTGTGTGTGTGTGTGTGTCACTAAAACCAAACCAATATAAATAATGGAAGGAATACAATCTTAAAAATGAAACAGACGAAACAATATCAAAATTATGTGTATGAACTGGGAGAAAATTATATGTACTGGGAGAAGGAGGAAGAAAGGAAGGAGGAAGAAAGGAAGGAGGGAAGAAAGGAAGGAGGGAAGGAAGAAAGAGGGAGGGAGGGAGGAGGGAGGGAGGGAGGGAGGGAGGGAGGGAGGGAGGGAGGGAGGAGGAGGGGAGGAGGGAGGGAGGGGCCTGGCCACTGAGGTGTTTACTGTGCCCAGATAAACTGTTTACAACGCCTTATCGCACACCGGAGAGGCTCATCCACCTCCCCAATCCTCCTCCATTATTCCACTTACCTCCCCCTCCTCTTTCTTTATCCCTCCCTTCCATCCATCATTTATTGACATATACGACCTTCCTATACCCTACATTTACTATTATTATCCCATTTGTCTTCTTTACTGCTTTTCGTTAGTTATTTTCCTGCGCCTCATTTATCATCTATATCCTATTTAAGTTCTTCTTCTCCATTGTTTTTCTCCATTTCTCGTTTATTGGCGTTTAGGGATTATCACTTATTTCCTTGTGCCTTATTTATCTTTACCTGATTTACCTGTTTCAATTTAGTTAGAATTATTATTATTATTATTAGTCGTAGTAGTAGTAGTAGTAGTAGCTTTGCAATGTATGTTGAAAACTCGTGTAGGAATCCATCAGACCTCTATATAGTAAACAACAAGGCTCTCAGAGGTGACACCATCTTACAGTCAACCGCGGGAACAACACAGGGGGACCCTGTTGCAAAGGCAATGTACGCAATAAGCCTATCAGTGCTCCAACAAGAAATAAAATTTGAAACAACTAAGGTCAAACAAGTGGCATATGCTGATGACCTTACAGGTGCAGGAAAAGTGGAGGACATCAAAAAGTGGTGGGTCCTGGTAACATCGCGAGGTCCACAAATAGGGTACCACCCAAACGCCAGCAAGTCCTTCCTCATCGTGAAGCCAGAACATTATGAACGGGCAAAGGAGGTTTTTGGCGGAAGTGAGGTCAAAATAACCAAGGACGGCCAAAGACATCTAGGCGCAGTAATTGGCACTACGGACTTCAAGACCGTAACGGGAAAGGTGAATGAGTGGGTTAGGGAAATCCAAGCTCTGTCTGAGATTGCTAACACAGAGCCACATGCGGCTCTTGCGGCATTCACCCATGGAGTCAAGCATCGCTGGAACTACCTGATGCGTACTATCCCTGATATCAGACCCCTCCTCCACCCTTTGGAAGAAGCTATCAGCGTCAATTTCATTCCCAAATTAGTGAAACACCTTCACTTAACCCCAGCAGAAAGATCACTCCTTGCACTACCACCGAGACTTGGGGGAATGGGATTGACCAATCCAGAGGAGATTGCTGCCACCAACATCAAAACTCAGTTAAACTCACGGCAGCCCTCACTGACCACATAATAGCTCAGGACGCAACAGGGCAGGTGGATACCAGTGAAGTAAACAAGATTCGAAGATCCATTACAACAGAACGCCAGCACGGCCAAAGTGATAAGTTGCAGCAACTGATGCTGCAAGTACCAGAGAGTTTGAAAAAAAAAGTAGCTATAGCGCAGGAGGTGTGCGCTTCGAACTGGTTAACTACGTTACCGATAAGGGCAAATGGTTTCTGTCTTAATAAACAAGAATTTACAGATGCCATTGCTCTAAGGTACGGTAGGCCAGTAGAAGGTTTGCCCTCCCAATGCGTGTGTGGCTCTTCCTATGACGTAGATTACGCCATGGTGTGCAAGAAAGAGGGTTTCATATGCATGAGGCATGATGAAGTACTGTAAGGGATCTCACAGCAAATAAGTTGAAGGAAATCTGCCGTGATGTCATGGTAGAACCGACCCTCCTTCCACTGGACGGTGAGAATTTCCAACATAGGACTTCAAACACATCCAACGAAGCCCGTGTTGACGTCAGTGCTCGAGGATTCTGGACGCGGGGACAGCGAGCCTTTTTCAACATCAGGATTTTTGATCCCATGGCCGCATGTCACCATAACTTAGCTCTCGATGCTGCACACGGGAGGAACGAGAACGACAAGATAAGGGCATACGGGGAGAGAATTCAGAACGTTGATCAAGGCAGCTTCACTCCTCTGGTGTTCACAACCTCTGGTGGGATGAGATCAAGTGCATTATGCTTCTATGCCAGACTCGCGTAGATGCTATCTGAACAGAAGCAGCAGCCCAGAAGTTATGTTACAGCCTGGATGAGATGTCGACTGTCCTTCTCTCTCCTTAGGTCTGCTTTGCTCTGCCTCAGGGGAACGAGAGCTTCTGCCCTAAAGCCGACAACAGTTGCAGATATTGACTATGAGGCAACAGTCACTGAATGCCGCATAGATCTGCGGCTCAACTAACTCAACACAGCTAGGATATTTAATTTTTAGGTAATAAAATGGCGGCGAAGGTGTGGCTATTGAGGGTGGCTGGAGGCCCCGTTTAAAAATAAAAGTAGTATTAGTATTAACTTGGCACATCGAGGGTATCTAAGCAAAACAAAAAAAAATAAAAGAAATATTGTTTCATTTTTCCACTGGTGTTAAGTTAATCCCTGGAGTGTTAAGCTAATCCCCAGAGTGCTAACTTAATCCCTGCGGTGTTAACTTAATCCTTGGAGTGTTAAGTTAATCACCGGAGTGTTAACTTAATCCCGGGAGTGTTAACTTAATCCCTGGAGTGTTAAGTTAATCCCTGGAGTGTTACATTAAAACCTTCCCTCACTACAGTTAAAACCTTCCCTCACTAGTTAAAACCTTCCCTCACTACAGTTAAAACCTCCCCTCCTCTACAGTTAAACCTTCCCTCACTACAGTTAAACCTTCCCTCACTACAGTTAAAACCTTCCATCACTACAGTTAAACCTCCCTCCTTACAGTTAAACCTTCCCTCCTTACAGTTAAACCTTCCCTCACTACAGTTAAAACCTTCCTCACTATTAACCTTCCCTCACTACAGTTAAACCTTCCTCACTAGTTAAACTCTCACTACAGTTAAAACTCCTCCCTCCCACAGTTAAACCTTCCCTCACTACAGTTAAAATCCTTCCCTCACTACAGTTAAACCTTCCTCACTACAGTTAAACCTTCCTCCCTACAGTAAACCTTCCTCACTACAGTTAAACTCTCCTCACTACAGTTAAAACCTTCCTCACTACAGTTAAACCTTCCTTCAACACAGTTAAACCTTCCCTCACTACAGTTAAAACCTCCTCCTCACAGTTAAACCTTCCCTCACTACAGTTAAAACCTCCTCACTACAGTTAAACCTTCCTCACTATAGTTAAAACTCCCTCACTAGTTAAAACCTCTCACTACAGTTAAAACCTCTCCCTCACAGTTAAACCTTCCTCACTACAGTTAATACCTCCTCACTACAGTTAAAATCCTTCCTCACTACAGTTAAACTCCCTCACTACAATTAAACCTTCCTCACTACAGTTAAAACCTTCTCACTACAGTTAAAACCTCTCACTACATAAAACCTTTCCTCACTACAGTTAAAACTTCCTCACTACAGTTAAAACTCTCACTACATTTAAACCTCACTACAGTTAAACTTCCCTCACTACAGTTAAACCTTCCTCACTACAGTTAAAACCTTCCTCACTAGTTAAAACCTTCCTCACTATGTTAAACCTTCTACTACAGTTAAACCTTCACAGTTAAAACCTCTACTACAGTTAAAACTCTCACTACAGTTAAAACCTTCCCTTACAGTTAAACCTTTCCTCACTACAGTTAAAACCTTCCTCACTACAGTTAAAACCTTCCCTCACTACAGTTAAAACCTTCACTACAAGTTAAACCTTCCTCACTACAGTTAAACCTTCCTCACTACAGTTAAAACCTTCCTCATAGTAAAACCTTCCTCACTATATATAAAACCTCTCACTACAGTTAAACCTTCCTCACTACAGTTAAACCTTCCTCACTATACATAAACCTTCCCTACTTAGTAAAAACCTTCCCTCACTACAGTTAAAACTCTCACTACAGTTAAAACTCCTCACATACAAACTCCCTCACTACAGTTAAAACTCCTCACTACAGTTAAAACCTTCCTCACTACAGTTAAACCTCTCACTATATAAACTCACTACAGTTAAACCTTCCTCACTATAGTTAAACCTTCCTCACTACAGTTAAAACCTTCCCTCACTACAGTTAAACCTTCCCTCTACAGAAAACTTCACTATATAAACCTTCCCTCACTACAGTTTTCTCACCATAGTTAAACCTTCCTCACTAGTTAAAACCTTTGCTTGCCGCCCACATGGCACGATTTACATAATAAAACGGTTTATGTGAGGGGGGGTGAGGTGCGTGGGATGAGGGGAGGGAGGTGTGGATGAGGGGAGGGTGGGATGAGGGGAGGTGAGGTGTGGGATGAGGGAGGGAGGGGGGTGGATGAGGGGGGGTGGGAGGGGTGGGATGAGGGGAGGTGAGGTGGAGGGAGGTAGATGTGGGGGAGGGGTGAGGTGGTGGGATGAGGGGAGGTGAGGTGGGATGAGGGGAGGTGAGGGGTGATGAGGGGAGGAGGGGGGTGGGGATGAGGGGTGAGGGGGGATGAGGGAGGGAGGTGGGGTGGGATGAGGGGAGGTGGAGGTGGGGTGGGATGAGGGAGGTGAGGTGGGTGGGATGAGGGGGGGAGGGGTGTGGGGATGAGGGGAGGGAGGGTGTGGGATGAGGGGGAGGGAGGTGTGTGGGATGAGGGGGGGGTGAGGGGGATGAGGGGAGGTGAGGGGGTGGATGAGGGGGGAGGGGTGATGAGGGGAGGAGGTGTGGGATGAGGGGGTGGAGTTGTGTGATGAGGGGGGGTGGGAGGGATGGGGGTGAGGGGGGGATGAGGGGGTGAGGGGTGTGGGATGAGGGGAGGGGAGGTGTGATGAGGGAGGAGGTGGAGGGGAGTGAGGGGTGGATGAGGGGAGGGAGGTGTGGGATGAGGGGAGGTAAGAGTGGATGAGGGGAGGTAGATGTGTGGGATGAGGGGGGGGTGAGGGGGTGGATGAGGGAGGTGAGGTGTGATGAGGGGAGGTGAGGTGGGTGGAAGGGAGGTGAGGTGTGATGAGGGGGGGGAGGTGGGATGAGGGGAGGAGGGGTGGATGAGGAGGTAAGATGCGGGATGAGGGAGGTAAGATGTGTGGATGAGGGGAGGTAGATGTGCGGGATGAGGGGGGGGAGGGGGTGATGAGGGGGGAGGTGGTGGATGAGGAGGAGGGGGTGATGAGGGGAGGTGGAGGGTGTGGGATGAGGGGGGTGAGGGTGATGAGGGGGGTGAGGGGGTGGGATGAGGGGGGTGAGGGATGAGGGGAGGTGAGGTGTGGGTGGGATGAGGGGGAGGTGTGTGGATGAGGGAGGGTGGAGGTGTGGGATGAGGAGGTGGGGTGAGGTGTGGATGAGGGAAGGGTTTAGGAGTGATATAGGATGTTATTGTTTGTTGTTCTATTGTTGTTAAATTATTTGTTGTATTGGGATGAATTTTTGTTGGAGAGAGAGAGAGAGAGAGAGAGAGAGAGAGAGAGAGAGAGAGAGATTAAAACACGAGGACAAAGAGGAAGAAACAAGAAAGGGAAGAACGAAGAGGAATAAGAAAACCAGATGATAAAAGAAGGAAGAGAAGAAGGTTGTGATTAGCTGAACCGATCAAGCAGTAAAATAACCAACTATGATCCACAAGTCAGACATGAGCCATAAAACATGACCATCAAGCCATTGTTGTCTCAGTGGTGATTCAGACATGAGGTAAAAAACAAAACACGGCCATTACTTAGCGTACACAATTAGTAGTTACCGACAGTCTTAATACGTTAAGGGTCTTTGGTTAGGTTCAATATCAACTGATTAAGGTCAACTGCAATGAATCCTGTGATAAAAAGTTTCAGACTAAAAGGACATTGTTATCGACTTATAAAACCCTGTGTCTCTGCTTGCTTGCCTGCCTGTCTCCCTGCCTGTCTGCCTGCCTGCCTCCCTCCCCCTGCCTCCTCCCCTGCCTGCCTCCTCCTCTGCCTGCCTCCCTGCCCGCCTCCCTCCCTGCCTCCTCCCTCCCTCCCCCTGCCTGCCTGCCTGCCCGCCTGCCTCCCTCCTGCCTGCCTCCCTGCCTGCCTCCTCCCTGCCTCCTCCCTCCCCTGCCTGCCTGCCTGCCTCCTGCCTGCCTCCCTCCCCCTGCCTCCCTCCCTCCTCCTGCCCTCCCTCCTCCCCCTGCCTGCCTCCCTCCCCCCTCCCCTCCCCTGCCTCCCTCCCTCCCTGCCTGCCTCCTCCCTCTGCCTGCCCGCCTCCCTCCCTGCCCTCCCTCCCCTGCCTCCCTCCTCCCTCCCTCCCCCTGCCTCCCTCCCTCCCTGCCTGCCTCCTCCCTGCCTGCCTCCCTCCTGCCTCCTCCTCGCCTGCCTCCCCTGCCTCCTCCCTCCTGCCTGCCTCCCTCCCTGCCTGCCTCCTCCCCGCCCCTCCCTCCCTCCCTCCCTGTCTCCTCCCCTGCCTGCCTGCCACCCAGATGAAAGATGTTGTCATTGAGGAGTCGTGTGATAATGACAACCAGTCCTTCCTCAGTGACTTCCACCATCCCATTCCTACTTTACGTCACATGCCCTCACTGCTTCATGCCCTCACCATCCTCCCTCCTCCTACCTACCTAATCTAACCCAACCTACCCACCTACCACCTACCTAACCTAACCTACCCACCTACCACCTAACCTAACCTAACCCACCTACCTACCCTAACCACTGACCAACCTACCTAACCTCACTCACCGACTGCGACTATGGACCACAACCGACCCATGTAGTCAAGAATGTCAGGTTTCCTACTGAATATAAAGAGAATAGACAAATGTAATTATGAAAATAGTCACGATAAATTACACTTTAATTATTATACTCGATACCACACAATACAAATAAAATAATGCATACGATTACAGATTAGTATTATCCACACACACACACACACACACACACACACACACACACACACACACACACACACACACACACACACACACACACACACACACACACACACACACACACACACACACCTCACGTGAGGCCCCGTATAACACCATCCTGAGGGAATTATTACACCACGTGAGGCCCCCTCATATCACCATCTGTGAGGAATTCATTACACCACGTCAGGTCCCCATAACACCATGTGTGAGGGAATTACTACACCACGTCAGGTCCCTCATAACACCATATGTGAAGGAGTAATACACCACGTGAGGCCCTCACAACACCATCTGTGAGGGAATTACTACACCACGTAGTCCCTATAACACCATCTGTGAGGGAATTACTACACCACGTGAGGCCCCGCATAACACCATCTGTGAGGGAATTACTACACCACGTGAGCCCTCCTAACACCATCTGTGAGGAATTACACCACGTGAGTTCCTCATAACATCTGTAGGAACTACTACACCACGTGAGGGGCCCCTCCTAACACCATCTGAGGGAGTTAATACACTACGTGTTTAATGTTCAACACCCACAAATAATCTGCATGTTCACTGTATGTCCTTTACCTTTCTCTAATGAAGGCTTTTTGTTAAACCACCAATGTATGTAATAAGTCATTTATGTCCAATTATATTTCATTTCTGGCTGCAGAACTTTTTCAATAAAACCGTTAATTATTATTATTTACTATATCACATTAACTTCCTCTGTATATCCATTGAACCCATACATACATACAATACTACATATATATACATACATACATCCATACATACATACATAAATACACGCATTCCCTTCCCAGTATCTTAACCTAACCTAACCCAACCAAACCCACCTAACCTAACCTAAACTAACCTACCTTTCTCATCATTAACAACCACCCCTATCACCCTCCTCCCCACCACACCACCCTCCCACCTCACCGGCCCCTCCTCCTCACACCGGCCCCCTCCTCCTCACCTCACTGGCCCTCCTCCCTCACACCGGCCCCTCTCCTCACCGGCCCCTCAAGAACGAGTACGCAAGCACCAGGTTAATGCTCCCAGACCCAGAGGAGGAGATATTTTCAGTGTTCTAGAGACTCCGACCTTAACCCATCCTGATGTGCTATTTGAGACTTTATTACCACACTGACCTTATCTTATAGTAAGGTCAGGTCAAGGGTCACTGTTTACTTATAATGAATATAGTTAAAGTTAAAATGTTCTAAGGAGAGTTTATTATTATTATTATTATTATTATTATTATTATTATTATTATTATTATTATTATTATTATTACTTTTGTTATTATTATTAGTAGTAGTATCATTAGTTAGGCCATAATCATCACCAATAACTTAACCTTTTAATGTCAATAATTCCCATCATTATCTCCTTCCATATTTGAGGCGTTATATATGAGGAGTGAGAGGCAGGAGCAGCTTCAACACGCCAGATAATCCTCCTGATGCCTTAACAAAGGTGCCATGGCCTCACTCTTAAGCCCCCCACCTCACCCCATCCTCCACCTCCCCATCCCTCCACCTCCTTCCTCTCCTCCTCATCATCCACAATCTAAATCCCTCAAGGAGTACACTGCCCCCCTGATCCCAACTGGATTGAGGAACCGTGAAGTAAATCCTTTCTCTCTCCTCTCTTCCTCCCTCCCTCTCTTCAGGATAGATCACAAGACACGACCCACAGGTGGATGATATGAGTTCAAGGGGGAGGTGGGGAGGGTAAGAGGGTGTAGAAATGGCAGGGGGAAGTCTATAAAAGCCTGACACACCTGCTAGTGTCACACCTGACACCTTGCTAGCACCTGACACACCTGCCAGTGCCACACCTGACACTCCTGATAGTGCCACACCTGACACTCCTTGATAGTGCCACACCTGACACTCCCTGATAGTGCCACACCTGACACACCTTGCTAGTGCCACACCTGACACACACCTCACAGCACACCTGACACACCTGCTAGTGCCACACCTGACACACCTTGCTAGTGCCACACCTGACACACCCTTGCTAGTGCCACACCTGACACACCTTGCTAGTGCCACACCTGACACACCTTGCAGAGTGCCACACCTGACACACCTTGCCAGTGCTACACTCCACACACCTTGCTAGTGCCACACCTGACACACCTTCTAGTGCCACACCTGACATCTCTTGATAGTGCCACACCTGACACTCCTTGATAGGCAAGCACACCTGACACTCTCTTGCTTAATGCCACACCTGGCACACTTTGCTAGTGCCACACCCTGACACACCTTGCTAGTGCCACATCTGACACTCTTGCTCAAAGCACACCTGACACTCTTGCTCAAAGCACACCTGACATTCCTTGTTATGCCACACCTGACACACCTTGCTCAGAGCACACACCTGACACACCTTGCTCAAAGCACACCTGACACTCTTGCTAGTGCCACACCTGACACACCTTGCTGAAGTGCCACACCTGACACTCTTGATAGTGCCACTCCTGACACACCTTGCTAGTGCCACACCTGACACCCTTGCAAGTGCCACACCTGACACACTTGCAAGTGCCACACCTGACACACCTTGCTAGTGCCACACCTGACACTCCTTGCTCGTGCCACACCTGACACTCCTTGCTCAAAGCACACCTGACACTCCTTGCTCCGTGCCACACCTGACACACCTTTGCTCGTGCCACACCTGACACACCTTGCTAGTGCCACACCTGACACTCCTTGCTTCAAAGGCACCTGACACTTTGCTCGCCACACCTGACACACCTTGCTCGTGCCACACCTGACACACCTTGCTCAGCACACCTGACACTCCTTGCTCACACCTGACACACCTTGCTCAAAGCACACCTGACACTCTGCTCGACACCTGGACACTCCTTGCTGTGCCACACCTGACACTCCTTGCTCGTGCCACATCTGGCCTGCTACACCTGACACACCTGCTAGTGCCACACCTGACATTCCCTTGCTAGTGCCACACCTGGACAAACCTTACTAGTGCCACCTGTTTGATCCAGATTAGTGCTGGCATGTCACCTGGGAGTAAGAGACAAAGCCCCCTAATGGAGTATAAAAAAAGCTCCCTCATCGAATATTACAAAGTCCTCCTCATCGAGATAACAAATGCCCATAATCGAGTATAACAAAGTCTCCTGACTGCTATCAAATTCCATTGGTCGATTAACACAGTTCTCTGATCGAAAGATGATCGGGTTAATTCCCATCGAAAGTATAATAAAGTCCCCCATCGAGTATAAGCAACAGCACTTGGTCGAGGAGGCAATAAAGTCCCCTGATCGAGTATAACAAGTCCCCTGGTCGAGTATAAATATAGCCCCTAGTTGAGAACACAACAAACCCCTGATCGAGTATAACAAAGGCCCTCATCGAGTATATAACAAAGATCCCTGATGGAGTATAACAAAGTCTCCTGATCGAGTATAACAAAGCCTTGATCGAAAAAAGTAACAAAGTCCCATGTCGAGTATAAAAGTCCTCATCGAGTATAACAAATTCACCATATCGAGTATAACGAAGTCACCTGGTCGAGTATACAAAGTTCCTTGATCGAGTATAACAGTCTTGATCGAGTATAACAAAGTCCCCTGATCGAGAGCAACAAAGCCCTGATCGAGTATAACAAAGTCCCCTGGTCGAGTATAATAAAGCCCTGATCGAAAGTATAACAAGAACCTAATCGAATATAACAAAGACTCCTTGATCGAATATAACAAACTTCCCTGATCGAGAATAACAAAGACCCTGATCGAGTATAACAAACTCAATTTGATCGAGTATATAACAAGTATCCATGATCGAATATAACAAAGTCCACTGACCGTGTATATCAAAGCTCAGTTTTCTGAGTATAAATAAATTTCTCCCATCGAGTATAACAAAGCCCCTGATCGAGTATATATAACAAAGACCCTTGATCGAATATATAATAAACTCCCCTGATCGAGTATAACAAAGATCCATGATCGAATATAAATAAACGTCCACTTATCTGTATATATCAAAGCCCTGCCGAGTATATAAGCAATAAATTCTGATCGAGTATAACAAAGTCCTTGATCGAGTATAACAAAGGCCCTGATCGAGCACAAAGTCCCCTGTCGAGTATATTAAAGCCCCCTTAATCGCGTATAACAAAGACCCTTAATCGAATATAATTCGATCGAATATAACAAACTTCCCTGACGGAGTAGCACAAAGATCTATGATCGAATATAATAAAAGTCCACTGACCGTGTATATCAAAGCCTGCTTCGTCGAGTATATAATAAATTCCTCCTGATCGAGTATATAAACAAAGCCCCTGATCGAGTATAACAAAGACCCTTGATCGAATATAACAACTCCACTGATCGAGTATAACAAAGATCCATGATCGAATATGCAACAAAGTCCACTGATCGTATATATATCAAAGCCTGCCTGTCGAGTATAACAAATTCCCTGATCGAGTATAACAGCCCCCTGATCGAGTGCGTAACAAAGTCCAGTGGTCGAGTATATAACAAAGTCCTGATCGAGTATAACAAATGACGCCTGGTCGAGTGTAGCAAAAGTCCTTCTGGTCGAATATAAAAAGTCCCTGGTCGAGAATAAATAAAAGTCCCCTGATCGAGCTTAAGAAAGTCCACTTATCGAGAGCAATAAAGTACCTCTTCGAGTATAACAAAGTCCCTGGTCGATATACAAAGCCCCTGATCGAGTATAGCAAAGTCCCTGAACGAGTATTGCAAAGTCTCGTGATCGAGGATAACAAAGCCAATTTGATTGAGTATAACAGAGGCCCTTAGTCGAGTATAACAAATTCCCTAGTCGAGTAGTAACAGGCCTCATCGAGTATAACAGCGCTCCCTTGATGGAGAGTAACAAAGTCTCCTGATCGAGCATAAAAAGCCCTTGATCGAGTATATAAATAAAGTCCTATGTCGAGAATACAAAGCTCGATCGAGTATAACAGCGTCTCTATCGAGTATAACAAAGGCCCTGATGAATATAACAAAGTCCCTGATCAGAGTATAACAGTTCTTCATGATCGAGTATAACAAAGTCCCCTATGTCGAGTATAAAATTCCCTGATCGAGTATAACAAATTCACCATATCGAGTATAACAAAGTCCTGATCGTTAAAACAAAGTCCCTGACCGAGTATAACAAAGTCCCTGGTCGAGTATAACAAAGTCCCTGATCGAGTATAACAAAGACCCCTACTCGAGGTACAAAGTCCCTGGTCGGGTATCATAGTCACCTGATCATATAACAGCGCCCCTGGTCGAGAATAATAAAGCCTCATCGAGTATAACAGCTCCCCATCGAATATTACAAAGACCCTGATCGAGTATAACAATCTGCCCATAATCGAATATAACAAAGTTCCTGATCGATATATCAAAGACCATTGGTCGATTAAAACAAAGCCCCTGATCTAGTAAGGAAGGCCCTATCGAGTATGCAATAAAGTCACCCTTCTATCGAGTGCAACAGCACCTGGTCGAGTATAACAAAGTCCCTGATCGAGTGTAAGAAAGTCCCCTGGCCGCTATAAGAAAGTCACCTGGTCGAGAATAACAAAAGTCCCCGATCGAGTATAACAATGCCCCTGATCGAGTATAACAAAGTCTCCTGATATATTATAAACAAAGTCGCCTGATTGAGTATAAAAAGTCCCTGGTCGAGTATAACAAAGACACCTTATTGTGTGTACGTCCCCTGATCTAGTAAAACAAAGTCCCTTGGTCGAGTATATAAAATGTTCTCAATCGAGGATAACAAAGGCCCCTGATGGAGCTTAAATAAAGTCCCTGATCGATATAACAAAGCCCTTGATCGAGTATATAACAAAGCCCCCATGTCAAGTATAAAACAGTCCCTGATCGAGAGCAATAAATTCACCATATCGAGAGAACAAAGTCCCCTGATCGAATATAACAAAGTCCCCTGGTCAACTATAATGTCTCCTGATCGAGTATAACAAAGCCTCATCATCGAGTATAACCAAGTCCTTCTGATCGAGCATTGCAGCGCCCCTGGTCGAGTATAACAAAGGCCCCCAATGAGTATAACAAAGTCCCCTGATCGAGTATAACAAAGGTTTTGATCGAGTATAACAGAAACTCCTGGTCGAGTATACTCATTTCGATCAGCATAACAAAGACCCTTTTTGACTTGAATATAAATAAACTCCTGATCATATAACAAAGATCTATGATCGAATATAACAAAGTCCACTGACCGTGTATATCAAAGCCTGCTCTTTTCGAGTATAAATAAATTCTCCTGATCGAGTATAACAAAGCCCCTGATCGAGTATATAACAAAGACCCTTGATCGAATATATAACAAACTCCCCTGATCGGGTATAAATAAAAGATCCATGATCAAATATAACAAAGTCCACTGACCGTATATATCAAAGCCCGCCTGTCGAGTATAAATAAAACCCCTGATCGGAGTATAACAGAGTCCCCCTCATCGAGTATACCAAAGTCCAGTGGTCGAGTATAACAAAGGCTCCCTCAACGAGTATAACAAAGTCCAGTGGTCGAGTATAACAAAGGCCCTCGATTGAGTATAACAAAGCCCTGATCGAGAATAACAAAGTCCCTTGATCGAGTATAACAAAGTCCCTGATCTAGTATAACAATGTCGCCTGGTCGAGTATAGCAAAGTCCACTGGTCGAATATAAAAAGTCCTGGTCGAGTTTAACAAAGTCCCTGATCGAGTTTAAGAAAGTCCACTTATCGAGTATAACAGCACTTTTCGAGTATAAGCAACAAAGTCCCCTGGTCGAGTATATCAAAAGCCCTCATCGAGTATGTCAACAAAGTCCCGTGATCGAGCATAAGAGCCACCTGATTGAGTATAATAGAGGCCCCTAATCGAGTATAACAAAGTCCCTGGTCGAGTAAAACAGTCACCTGATCGGGAGCAGCAAAGGCCCTGGTCGAGAATGCCGTCCTCATCGAGTGCGTAACAGTTCTGATCGAGTATATATGGAAGTCGTCCATAATCGAGTATAACAAAGTCTCCTGATCGACATATCAAAGTCCATTGGTCGATTAAAACAAAGTTTCTGATCGAGTATAACGAAGCCTCATCGAGTATAACAAAGTCCCTCATCGAGACATAACAAAGCACTTGGTCGAGTATAACAAAGTCCCCTGATCGAGTATATAACAAAGTCCACTTGCAGAGTATAATATAGCCCTAGTCGAGAATAGCAAAGGTCCTGATCGAGTATAACTAAGGCCCTCATCGAGAATAACAAAAACCCTGATGGAGGAGTAACAGAAGTCCCCTGATCGAGGATATAACAAAGACCTGATCGAATATAACAAACCGATCGAGTATAACAAAGATCCATGATCGAATATAACACAAACGTCCACTGACCGTATATATCAAAGCCCCTCGTCGAGTATAACAAATTCCCTGATCGAGTATAACAAAGTCCCCTGATCGAGTATAACAAAGGCCCTGATCGAGAGCAACAGTCCCTGGTCGAGTAGTAATAAAGCCCCTAATCGCGTATAACAAAGACCCTTAATCGAATATAACAAAGACCTTGATCGAATATAATAAACTTCCTGATCGAGTATAACAAAGATCCATGATCGAATATAACAAAGTCCACTGACCGTGTATATCGTGCCCGCTCGTCGAGTATAACAAATTCCTCCTGATCGAGTATAACAAAGCCCTGATCGAGTATAACAAAGACCCTTGATCGAATATAACAACCCACTGATCGAGTATAACAAAGATCCAAGGATCGAATATAACAAAGTCCACTGGATCGTATATATATCGTGCCTGCCTGTCGAGTATAACAATAAATTCGATCGAGTATAACAAAGCCCCTGATCGAGTAACAAAGTCCAGTGGTCGAGTATAACAAAGTCCCTGATCGAGTATAACAATGACGCCTGGTCGAGTGAAAAGTCCTCTGGTCGAATATAAAAAGTCCCCTGGTCGAGAAGACAAAGTCCCCTGATCGAGCTTAAGAAAGTCCACTCGTATCGAGTATAACAAAGCAATTTCTTTGAGTATAAATTAAAAGTCCCTGGTCGAGTATAAATAAAAGCCCCTGATCGAGTATATAACAAAGTCCCCTGAACGAGTATTGCAAAAGTCTTCGTGATCGAGGATAAATAAAGCCACCTGATTGAGTATAACAGAGGCCCTTTAGTCGAGTATATAACAAATTTCTAGTCGAGTATAACAAAGTAATTCTTCGAGTATAAATAAAGTCCCCCTGGTCGAGTATATCAAAAGCCCCATCTATATATAACAAAGTCCTGTGATCGAGCATAAGAAAGCCACCTGATTGAGTATAACAGAGGCCCCTAATCGAGTATATAACAAAGTCCCCCTGGTCGAGTAAAACAAAGTCACCTGATCGAGTATAGCAAAGGCCCCCGTCGAGAATACTAAAGGTCCTCATCGAGGTAACAAAGCTCCCTGATCGAGTATAAGAAATGTCCATAATCGAGTATAACAGTTCCTGATCGAGCATATATCAAAGTCCATTGGTCGATTAAACAAAGCCCCCTGATCGAGTATAACGAAGCCCCTCATCGAGGCAACAAAGTCCCCCATCGAGTATAACAAAGCGCACCCTGGTCGAGTATAACAAAGTCCCCTGATCGAGTATAACAAAGTCCATCAGGAGTATAAATATAAAATTCCTAGTCGAGAATAGCAAAGTGTCCTGGATCGAGTATAAACGGCCCCTCATCGAGAATAACAAAACTTCTGATGGAGTATATAACAGTCCCCTGATCGAGTATAACAAAGACCCTTGATCGAATATAACAAACTCCCTGATCGAGTATATAACAAAGATCCATGATCGAATATAAACAACGTCCACTAACCGATATAATGCTTCCCCGTCGAGTATAACAAATTTCTGATCGAGTATATAAATAAAGTCCCTGATCGAGTGATAACAAAGGCCCTGATCGAGTATAACAAAGTCCCTGGTCGAGTATAATAAAGCCCCTAATCGCGTAAGGCACAAAGACCTTAATCGAATATAACAAAGACCCTTGATCGAATATAACAAACTCCTGATCGAGTATAACAAAGATCCATGATCGAATATATAACAAAGTCCACTGACCGTATATCAAAGCCTGCTCGTCGAGTATACACAAATTCTCCTGATCGAGTATAACAAAGCCCCTGATCGAGTATAACAAAGACCTTGATCGAATATAAATAAACCCACTGATCGAGTATAACAAAGATCCATGATCGAATATAGCAACAAAGTCCACTGATCGTATATATCAAAGCCCGCCTGTCGAGTATATAAATAAATTCCTGATCGAGTATAACAAAGCCCCTGATCGAGGTAACAAAGTCCAGTGGTCGAGTATAACAAAGTCCTGATCGAGTATAACAATGACGCCTGGTCGAGGTAGTAAAGTCCTCTGGTCGAATATAAAAAGTCCCTGGTCGAGAATAACAAAGTCCCCTGATCGAGCTTAAGAAAGTCCACTTATCGAGTATAACAAAGCAATTTCTTCGAGTATAACAAAGTCCCTGGTCGAGTATAACAAAAAGCCCCTGATCGAAAAAGTATAACAAAGTCCCTGAACGAGTATTGCAAAGTCTCGTGATCGAGGATAACAAAGCCACCCTGATTGAGTATAACAGAGGCCCTTTAGTTTATATAACAATAAATTCCCTAGTCGAGTATATAACAGCGCCCTCATCGAGTATAACAAAGGCCCCTACGGAGAGGCAATCAAAGTCCCTGATCGAGGCAAAAGCCCCTTGATCGAGTATAACAAAGTCCCTATGTCGAGAATACAAAGTCTCCTGATCGAGTATAACAGCGCCCCTCATCGAGTATACGCCCTCATGGAATATAACAAAGTCCCTGATCGAGTATATAACAAAGCCCCATGATCGAGTATAACAAAGTCTCATGTCGAGTATAAAAATTCTGATTGAGTATAAATAAATTCACCATATCGGTATAACAGTTCCCTGATCGAGTAAACAAAGTCCCCTGACCGGCATAACAAAGTCCCTGGTCGAGAGCAAAGTCCCTGATCGAGTAGACGCAACAAAGACCCTACTGAGTATAACAAAGTCCCCTGGTCGGGTATCACATAGTCACCTGATCGAGCATAAATAAAGGCCCCTGGTCGAATAATAAAGCCTCCTCATCGAGTATAATGTCTTCATCGAATATTGTCAAAGACTCCTGATCGAGTATATAACAATTCGCCTATAATCGAATATAACAAAGTCTCCTGATCGAGCATATCAAAGACCTTCATTGGTCGATTAAAACAAAGCCTCTGATCTAGTGTATAGCGTCTCCTCATCGAGTATACAACAAAGTCACCTCATCGAGTGCAAACAGCAATTCTGGTCGAGTATAAAGAAGTCCCTGATCGAGGCAAGAAAGTCCCCTGGTCGCTATACAAGAAAGTCACCTGGTCGAGGAATAACAAAGTCCCTGATCGAGTATAACAATGCCCCTTGATCGAGTATACAAAGTCTCCTGATATATTATTATAAATAAAGTCGCCTGATTGAGTATAAAAGTCCCTGGTCGAGTATAAATAAAGACACTCTTTATTGTGTACAAAGTCCCCTGATCCAGTAAACAAAGTCCCTTGGTCGAGTATAAATGTCTCCCTAATCGAGGATAACAAAGGCCCCTGATGGAGTTTAACAAAGTCCTCCCCTGATCGAGTATAACAAAGCCCCTTTGATCGAGTATATAACAAAGCCCCTATGTTATATAAAACAGTCCTTGATCGAGTATAAATAAATTCACCATATCGAGTAGAACAAAGTCCCCTGATCGAATATACAAAGTCCCCTGGTCAACTATAACAATAAAGTCTCCTGATCGAGTATATAACAAAGCCTCATCATCGAGTATAATCCAAGTCCTCTGATCGAGCATTGCAAAGGCCCCTGGTCGAGTATAACAAAGGCCCTCATCGAGCATAACAACAAAGTCCCCCTGATCGAGTATATAACAAAGGTCTTGATCGAGTATAACAAAGCCCTGGTCGAGTATATAATTAAGCCCCTGATCGAGTATAACAAAGACCCTTTGATCGAATATAATAAACCCTGATCAAGTATAAATAAAGATCTATGATCGAATATAACAAAGTCCACTGACTGTGCATATCAAAGCCTGCTCTTCGAGTATAACAAAATTCTCCTGATCGAGTATAACAAAGCCCCTGATCGAGAACAAAGACCTTGATCGAATATAATAAACTCTGATCGGGTATAACAAAAAGATCCATGATCAAATATAACAAAGTCCACTGACTGTATATATCAAAGTGCCCGCCTGTCGAGTATAACAAATTCCCTGATCGAGTATAACAGAGTCCCCTCATCGAGTATACCAAAGTCCAGTGGTCGAGTATAACAGCGTTTCAACGAGTATAACAAAGTCCAGTGGTCGAGTATAACAAAGGCCCTGATTGAGTATATAACAGTTTCCCTGATCGAGAATAACAAAGTCCCTTGATCGAGTATAACAAAGTCCTGATCTAGTATAACAATGTCGCCTGGTCGAGTATAGCAAAGTCCACTGGTTTAGAATATGTGTCCCCTGGTCGAGCTTAACAAAGTCCCCTGATCGAGTTTAAGAAAGTCCAATTTATCGAGTATAACAGCAATTTCGAGTATAACAAAGTCCCTGGTCGAGTATATCAAAAAGCCCTCATCGAGTATAACCGAAAAGTCCCGTGATCGAGTATATAAGAAAGCCACCTGATTGAGAGCAATAGAGGCCCTAATCGAGTATAACAAAGTCCCCTGGTCGAGTAAAAACAAAGTCACTCTGATCGAGCAGCGCAAAGGCCCTGGTCGAGAATAATAAAGGTCTCTTTATCGAGGTAACAAAGCCCTGATCGAGTATACAGTCGTCCATAATCGAGCATAACAAAGTCTCCTGATCGAGCATAATAAAAGTCCATTGGTCGATTAAAACAAAGCCCCTGATCGAGTATAACGAAGCCCCTCATCGAGTATAACAAAGTCCCTCATCGAGTATAACAGCAATTTAATGAGTAACAAAGTCCCCTGATCGAGTATAACAAAGTCCACTGGTAGAGTATAACATAGCCCTAGTCGAGAATAGCAAAGTGTCCTGGATCGAGTATAACTAAGGCCCTCATCGAGAATAACAAACCCCTGATGGATATAACAAAGTCCCCTGATCGAGCATAACAAAGACCCTGACTTTGAATATAACAAACTCCCTGATCGAGGCAATAAAGATCCATGATCGAATATAACAAACGTCCATCGACCGTATATATCAGCCCTCGTCGAGTATATAACAAATTTCTGATCGAGTATAACAAAGTCCCTGATCGAGTATAACCAAGTCTCTGATCGAGCATTGCAAAGGCCCCTGGTCGAGTATAACAGCGCCCTCATCGAGTATATAACAAAGTCCCTGATCGAGTATAACAAAGGCCTTGATCGAGTATAAATAAAAGTCCCTGTCGAGTATACTCGCTTCCCCCTGATCGAGTATATAACAGCACCCTTGATCGAATATAACAAACTCTGATCATATAACAAAGATCTATGATCGAATATAACAAAGTCCACTGACCGTATTTAAAGCCTGCTCGAAAGTATAACAAATTCTCTGGATCGAGTATAACAGTGCTCCCTGATCGATATAATGACCCTTGATCGAATATAATAAACTCCCTGATCGGGTATAACAAAAGATCCATGATCAAATATAACAAAGTCCACTGACCGTATATAATGTAAAGCCCGCCTGTCGAGGCAATAAATTCCCGATCGAGTATAACAGAGTCTCATCAGCTATACCAAAGTCCAGTGGTCGAGTATAACAAAGGCCCTCAACGAGTATAACAAAGTCCAGTGGTCGAGTATAAATAAAGGCCCCTGATTGAGTATAACAGCCCTGATCGAGAATAACAAAGTCCCTTGATCGAGCATATAACAAAGTCCCCTGATCTAGTATAACAATGTCGCCTGGTCGAGTATAGCAAAGTCCACTGGTCGAATATAAAAAGTCCTGGTCGAGTTTAATAAAGTCCCTGATCGAGTTTAAGAAAGTCCACTTATCGAGGCATAACAAAGTACCTCTTCGAGTATATAACAAGTCCCCTGGTCGAGTATATCAAAAAGCCCTCAATGAGTATAACAAAACCCGGATCGAGTATAAGAAAGTTACCTGATTGAGTATAAATAGAGGCCTTAATCGAGTATAACAAAGTCCCTGGTCGAGTAAAACAAAGTCACCTGATCGAGCATAGCAAAGGCCCCTGGTCGAGAATAATAAAGCGTCCTCATCGAGTGTAACAGCCCCTGATCGAGTATATAAGAAATGTCCATAATCGAGTATAACAAAGTCTCCTGATCGAGCATAATAAAAGTCCATTGGTCGATTAAAACAAAGCCCCTGATCGAGTATAACGAAGCCCCCATCGAGTATAACAAAGTCCCTCATCGAGTATACGCAATTCTGGTCGAGTATAACAAAGTCCCCTGATCGAGTATAACAAAAGTCCACTGGTAGAGTATAACAGTCCCTAGTCGAGAATAGCAAAGTGTCCTGACGAGTATAACTACGTTCCCCATCGAGAATAACAAAACCCCTGATGAGTATAACAAAGTCCCCTGATCGAGTATAACAGTTCTCGGATCGAAAGATAACAGTCCCCATATGAGAGTATAATAAAGTCCCTGATCGAGTATAACAAATTCAATTATATCGAATATAACAAAGTCCCTGATCGAGTATAACAAAGTCCTCTGATCGATATAACAAAGTCCCTGATCGAGTATAACAAAGCCCTCAACGAGGCTATATATCAAAGTCCCCTATGTCGAGTATACAAAAGTCCCTGATCGAGTATAGCAATAAATTCACCATATCGAAAATAACAGTCCTGATCGAGTATAACAAAAGTCCTCTGATCGAGCATAACAAAGTCCCCCTGATCGAGTAAAACAAAGTCCTGTCGAGTATAACAAAGTCCCCTGATCGAGTATAACAAATTCCCACATCGAGAGGCAACAAAGTCTCCTGATATATTATAACAAAAGCCGCCTGATTGAGTATAAAAATCCTGGTCGAGTATAACAAAGTCACCTTATTGTGTGTAATAAAGTCCCTGATCCAGTAAAACAAAGTCCCTTTGGTCGAGTATAAAATGTCTCCTGATCGAGTATAAATAAAGGCTCCCTGATGGAGTTTAAATAAAGTCCCTCGATCGAGCATAACAAAGCTCCTTTGATCGAGTATATAAAGTCCCCATGTCAAGTATAAAACAGTCCCCTGATCGATATAACAATTCACTATATCGAGTAGAACAAACCCTGATCGAATATATAACAAAGTCCCTGGTCAACTATAACAAAGTCTCCTGATCGAGTATAACAAAGCCTCATCATCGAGTATAACCAAGTCCTCTGATCGGCATTGCAAAGGCCTCTGCAACAAAGGCCCTCATCGAGTATAACAAAGTCCCCTGATCGAAAAATAACAAAGCTCCTGATCGAGTATAAACAAAGACCCTTGATCGAATATAACAAACTCCTGATCAAAATATAACAAAGATCCATGTTCGAATATAACAAAGTCCACTGACCGTGTATATCAAGCCTGCTCTTCAGTATAACAAATTCTCCTGATCGAGTATAACAAAAGCCCCTGATGGGTAACAAGTCCTCTGATCGAGGTATAACAAAGGTCCCTGATCGAGTATAACAAAGCCCCTTGATCAGAGTATAACAAAGTCATGTCTAGTATACAAAGTCCCTGATCGAAGGTATAACAAATTCACCATATCGAATATAACAAGTCCTGATCGGAGTATAACAAAGTCCTCTGATCAGTATAAAAAGTCCCTGATCAGAGTATAACAAAGTCCTGGTGAGGTTTAACAAAGTCCCTGATCGAGTATAACAAGCCCTTTGATCGAGTATATAAAGTCCCCATGTCAAGTATAAACAGTCCCTGATCGAGTATAACAAATTCACCATATCAGGTAGAACAAATCCCTGATCGAATATAACAAAGTCTCTGGTCAACTATAACAAAGTCTCTGATCAGGTATAACAAAGCCTCATCATCAAGTATAACCAAGTCCTCTGATCGAGCATTACAAAGGCCCCTGGTCAGTATAGCAAGGGCCCTGATCGAGTATAACAAAGTCCCTGATCGAGGTATAACAAAGGCCCTGATCGAGTATAACAAGTCCTGGTCGAGTATAATAAAGCCTGATCGAGTATATAAGACCCTTGATCGAATATAACAAACTCTGATCAGTATAACAAAAGATCCATGATCAAATATAACAAATCCACTGGACCGTATATATCAAGCCCGTAACGAGTATAACAAATTCCTGATACGAGTATAACAGAGTCCCCTCATAGAGTATAACAAAGTCAGTGGTCGAGGTATAACAAAGGCCCCTCAACGAATATAACAAAGTCCAGTGGTCGAGTATAACAAAGGCCCCTCATTGAGTATAACAAAGCCCCTGATCGAGAATAACAAAAGTCCTTGATGAGTATAACAAAGTCCCTGATCTAGTATAACAATAATAAGTCGCCTGGTCGAGTATAGCAAAGTCCACTGGTCGAATATAAAAAGTCCCTGGTCGAGTATAACAAAGTCCCTGGTCGAGTATAACAAAAGCCCCTCATGAGTATAACAAAGTTCCTGATCGAGTATAGCAAAGTCCGTGATCGAGTATAGAAAGCCACCTGATTGAGTATAACAGAGGCCCTAATCAGGTATAACAAGTCCCTGGTCGAGGTAAAACAAAGTCACCTGATCGAGCATAGCCAAAGGCCCTGGTCGAGAATAATAAAGCGTCCTCATCAGGTGTAACAAAGGCTCCTAATCAGGTATACAAAGTCAGCAAAGGCCCCTGGTTTGTAATATTAAAGGTCTCATCAGTGTAACAGCGTCTTAATCAGCATACAAAGTCCCTGGTCGAGTATAATTAAGCCCCTGATCGAGTATATAACAAAGACTCCTTTTGATCGATTGAGTAAACTCCTTGATCAAGATAAATAAAGATCCATGTTCGAATATAACAAAGTCCACTGACCGTGGTATCAAAGTTCGCTCTTCTAGTGAGCAATACCAAAATTTTGATCGAGTATAACGTGCCTTGATCAAGGCGGCAATAAAGACCCTTGATCGAATATATAACAAACTCCCCTGATCGGTATAAAAAGATCCATGATCAAAGAGTACAAAGTCCACTGACCGTGATAGAGCATCAAAGCCCGCCGTCGGTATAACAAATTCCTGATCGAGTATAACAGAGTCCTCATCGAGTATACCAAAGTCCAGTATTGAGTATAACAAAGTGCCCCCTCAACGAGTAGCAACAAAGTCCAGTGGTCGAGTATAACAAAGGCCCTGATTGAGTATATAACAAAGCCCTGATCGAGAATAACAAAGTCCCTTGATCGAGTATAACAAAGTCCCTTAGATCTAGTATAACAATGTCGCTCGGTCGTATATAGCAAAGTCCATCGGGTCGAATATAAAAAGTCCCCTGGTCGAGTTTAACAAAGTCCCCTGATCGAGTTTAAGAAAGTCCACTTATCGAGTATAACAAAGTACCTTCGAGTATAAATAAGTCCCCTGGTCGAGTATATCGCTCCTATCGATTATAACAAAGTCCCTGATCGAGAGGATAAAACAAAGTCCGTGATCGGTATAAGAAAGCACTTGATTATAACAGAGCCTTAATCGAGTATACCAAAGTCCTGTCGAGTAAACAAAGTCACCTGATCGAGTATAGCAAAGGCCCCTGGTCGAGAATAATAAAAGCGTCTCTCATCGAGTGTAACAAAGCCCTGATCGAGTATAAGGAATATCTTATAACGAGTATAACAAAGTCTCCCGATCGGTTATACTGCAAAAGTCCATTGGTCAGATTAAACAAAGTTCTGATCGAGTATAACAGCTTCCTCATCATATATAAAGTCCCTCATCGAAAGTATAACAAAGTACCTGGTCGAGTATAACAAAGTCCCTTGATCGAGTATATAACAAAGTCCACTGGTAGAGTATATATTCTAGTCGAGAATAGCAAAGTTTCCGATCGAGTATAAACAAAGTCCTGATTTGAGAGTAACAAAAGCCCTTGATCGAGTATAACAAAGTCCCTATGTCGAGTATACAAAAAGTCCTGATCATATAGCAACAAATTCACTATATCGAATATAACAAAGTCCTCGATCGAGTATATATAACAAAGTCTCGATCGAGTATAAAGTCCCTGATCGGTATAACAAAGCTCTGATCGGAGTATAACAAAGTCCCTATGTCTAGTATATAAAAAGTCTCGATCGAGTATAACAAATTCACCATATTTGAATATAACAGTCCTCGATTTGATAGTCAAAGCCCTTGATCGAGTATAAAAAAGTCCCTGATCGAGTATAAACAAAGTCCCCTGGTCGAGTAGCAACAAAGTCCCCTGATCGAGTGTAGCAACAAAACCCAGCATCACGAGTATAACAAAGTCTCCGATATATTATAACAAAAGTCACCATTGAGTATAAAAATCCTGTCGTATATAACAAAGTCACCTTATTGTGTGTAACAAAGTCCCTGATCCAGTAAACAAAGTCCCTTTGATCCAGTAAAACAGTCCCTTGAATGAGTATAAAATGCCTCTGATCAGAGTATAACAACAAAGGCCCCTGATGGAGTTTAATGTCCCCTGATCGAGTAACAAAAAGTTTTGATCAGTATAACAAAGTCCTATGTCAAGTATAAAACAGTCCCCTGATCAGAGTATAACAAATTCACCATATCGAGTAGAAACAGTCTCTGATCGAATATAGTTCTGGACAACGTTATAACAAGTCTCCTGATCGAGCAAAGCCTTCATCATCGAGATATAACCAAGTCCCTGATCGATACGGCAAAGGCCCCTGGTCGAAAGTATATAGCAAAGGCCCCTGGTTCGAGTATGAAGCAAAGTCTCTGATCGAGTATAAATAAAGGCCCCTGATCGAGAATATAACAAAGTCCCCTGTCGATATAATAAAGCCCCCGATCGGAGTACATAACAAAGACCTCGATCGAATATGTCAAACTCCCTGATCGAGTATAACAAAAAGATCCATGATCAAATATAACAAAGTCCACTGACCGTATATATATCAAAGCCCGCTCGTCGAGAATATATCAAAGCCCGCCGACGAGTATAACAAATTCCTGATCGAGTATAACAGAGTCCCCAGAGTATAACAAAGTCCAGTGGTCGAGTATAACAGGTCCTCAACGAGTATAACAAAGTCCTGTGGTCGAGTATAACAAAGGCCCTCATTGAGTATAACAAAGCCCTGATCGAGAATAACAAAGTCCCTTGATCGAGTATAACAAAGTCCCCTGATCTAGTATAACAATGTCGCCTGGTCGAGGTGGCAAAGTCCACTGGTCGAATATAAAAAGTCCCTGGTCGAGTATAACAAAGTCCCTGGTCGAGTATAACAAAAGCCCCTCATCGAGAATAACAACAAAGTTCCCTGATCGAGTATAGCAAAGTCCCGTGATCGAGTATAAGAAAGCCACCTGATTGAGTATAACAGAGGCCCCTAATCGAGTATAACAAAGTCCCCTGGTCGAGTAAAACAAAGTCACCTGATCCAGCATAGCAGGCCCCTGTCGAGAATAATAAAGCGTCCTCATCGAGTGTAACAAAGCCCTGATCGAGTATAAGAAATGTCCATAATCGAGTATAACAAAGTCTCCTGATCGAGCATATCAAAGTCCATTGGTCGATTAAAACAAAGCCCCTGATCGAGTATAACGAAGCCCCTGATCGAGTATAACAAAGTCCTCATCGGTATAACAGTACCCTGGTCGAGTATAACAAAGTCCCTGATCGAGTATAACAAACCCTGGTAGAGTATAACATAGCCCTAGTCGAGAATAGCAAAGTGTCCTGATCGAGTATAACAAAGGCCCTCATCGAGAATAACAAAGCCCCCTGATGGAGTATAACAAAGTCCCCTGATCGAGTATAACAAAGCCGCTTGATCGAGTATAACAAAGTCCCCATGTCGAGTATAAAGTCCTGATCGAGAGTAACAAATTCACCATATCGAGTATAACAAAGTCCCTGATCGAGTATAACAAAGTCCTCTGATCGAGTATAACAAAGTCCCTGATCGAGTATAACAAAACTGGTCGAGTATAACAAAGTCCCCTGGTCGAGTATAACAAAGGCCCAGCATCGAATATAACAAAGTCTCCTGATATATTATAACAAAGTCCCCTGATTGAGTATAACAAAGTCCCCTGGTGGAGTATAGCAAAGTCACCTGGTGTAACAAAGTCCCCTGGTCGAGTATAACAAAGTCCTCTGGTCAGGTATAACAACGTCTCCTGATCTATTATAACAAAGTCCCCTGATCAAGTATAGCAAAGTCCCCTGATCGAGTATAACAAAGGCCCCTAATCGATTATAACAAAGTCTCCTGATCTATTATAACAAAGTCCCCTGATCAAGTATAGCAAAGTCGCCTGATCGAGTATAACAAAGGCCCCTAATCGATTATAAGAAAGTCTCCTGATCGAGTATAACAAAGTCCATTAGTCGAATATAACAAAGCCCCCTATTCGAGTATATCGAAGTCCCCTCATCGAGTATAACAAAGTCCCCTCATCAAGTATACCAAAGTACCCTGGTCGAGTATAACAAAGTCCCCTGATCGAGTATAACAAAGTCCCCTGGTCGAGTTTAACAAAGTCCCCTAGTCGAGAATAACACAGTCCCCTGATCGAGTATAACAGAGGAACCTCATCGAGTATAACAAAGCCCCCTGATGGAGTATAACAAAGTTCCCTGATCGAGTATAACAAAGCCCCTTGATCGAGTATAACAAAGTTCCCATGTCGAAAAGAAAGTCCCTTGATCGAGTATAACAAATTCACCATATCGAGTTTAACAAAGTCCTGATCGAGTATAACAAAGCCACTTGATCGAGTATAAAAGTCCCCATGTCGAGTATAACAAAGTCCCTAATCGAGTATAACAAAGTCCCCTGGTCGAGAATAACAAAGACCCTGATCAAGAATAACAAAGTCCCTGATCGAGTATAACAAAGTCCCCATCGAGTATTACAAAGCGCCCTAAGTCGAGTATAACAAAGTCCCTGGTCGAGTATAACAAAGTCCTCTGTTCGAGTATAACAAAGGCCCCTCATCGAGTATAACAAAGTCTCCTGATTGAGTATAACAAAGTCCATTGGTCGATTATAACAAAGCCCCTATTCGAGTATATCGAAGTTCCCTCATCGAGTATAACAAAGTCCCTCATTGAGTATAACAAAGTCCCCTCATCAAGTATAACAAAGTACCCTGGTCGAGTATAACAAAGTCCCCTGATCAAGTATAACAAAGTCCCTTGGTCGAGTATAACAAAGTCCCCTGGTCGAGAATATCAAAGTCCCCTGATCGAGTATAACAAAGCCCCTTGATCGAGTATAACAAAGTCCCCATGTCGAGTATAAATAAGTCCCTTTATTGAGTATAACAAATTCACCATATCGAGTTTTACAAAGTCCCCTGATCGAGGATAACAAAGCCCCTTGATCGAGTATAACAAAGTCCCCATGTCGAGTATAACAAAGTCCCCAGATCGAGTATAACAAAGTCCCTGGTCGAGTATAACAAAGACCCTGATCGAGTATAACAAAGTCCCTGATCGAGTATAACAAAGTCCTGATCGAGTATAACAAAGGGCCCCAAGTCGAGTATAACAAAGTCCCCAGGTTGAGTATAACAGTCCCCTGTTCGAGCATAACAAAGGCCCCTCATCGAGTATATAACAGGCCCTGATGGAGTATAAAAAGTCCCGATCGAGTATAACAAAGCCCCCTGATCGAGTATAACAAAGTCCCAAGTCGAGAATAACAAAGTCCCTGAACGAGTATAACAGCCCTTCATCGAGTATAACAAAGCCCCTGATGGAGTATAACAAAGTCCCTTGATCGAGTATAACAGCCCTTCATCGAGTATAACAAAGTCCCCATGTCGAGTGAAAAAAGTCCGTTCGAGTATAACAAATTCACCATATCGAGTATAACAAAGTCCCCTTATCGAGTATATCAAAGTCCCTGATCGAGTATAACAAAGACCCTGGTCGAGTATAACAAAGTCCCTGATCGAGTATAACAAAGGCCCTAGTCGAGTATAACAAAGTCCCTGGTCGAGTATAACATAGTCACGTGATCGAGCATAACAAAGGCCCCTGGTCGAGAATAATAAAGCTCCTCATCGAGTGTACAAAGTTCCCTGATCGAGTATAACAAAGCCCCTGATCGAGTATAACAAAGCTGCCTCATCGAATATTACAAAGTCCTGATCGAGTATAACAAATGCCCATAATCGAATATGACAAAGTCTCCTGATCGAAAGCATATCAAAGTCCATTGATCGATTAAAAACAAAGCCCCTGATCGAGTATAACGAAGTCCCCTGATCGAGTATAACAAAGTCCCTGATCGAGTATAACAAAGTCCGCTGGTTGAGTATAACAAAGTCCCCTGATCGAGTATAACAAAGTCCCCATGTCGAGTATAAAAAGTCCCCTGGTCGAGTATAACAAAGTCCCCTGATCGAGTATAATAAAGGCCCATCATCGAGTATAACAAAGTCTCCTTGATATATTATAAATAAAGTCCCCTGATTGAGTATAAAAAAGTCCCTGGTCGAGTATAATGTTACCTTATTGTGTGTGTAATAAAAGTCCCTGATCGAGTATAACAAAGTCTCTGATCGAGTATAACAAAGGCCCCTGGTGGAGTATATAACAAAGTCCCCCTGATCGAGTATAACAAAGCCCCTTGATCGAGTATAACAAAGTCCCTATGTCGAGTATAAAAAGTCCCCTGATCGAAAGTATAAATAAATTCACCATATCGAAAGTATAACAAAGTCCCCTGATCGAGTATAACAAAGTCCTCTGATCGAGTATAAATAAAAGTCCTCAATCGAGTATAACAAAGTCCCCATCGAGTATAAATGCGCCTAGTCGAGTATAACAAAGTCCCTGGTCGAGTATAAGCAACAAAAGTCCCCTGGCCGAAAGTATAACAAAGGCTCCAGCATCGAGTACAACAAAACTCCTGGATATATTTAAGTAACAAAGTCCCCTGATTGAGTATAACAAAGTCAATAAGACAGTGTAACAAAGTCCCCTGATCGAAAGTAAAACAAAGTCCCCTGGCTTCCAGTATAACAAAGTCCCTGGTCAGGTATAACAAAGTTTCCTGTTCTATTATAACAAAGTCCCCTGATCAAGTATAGCAAAGTCCCCTGATGGAGTATAACAAAGGCCCCTAATCGATTATAACAAAGTCTCTTGATCGAGTATAACAAAGTCCATTGGTTGATTATACCAAACTCTCTATTCGAGATTATTGGTTCCTCATCGAGTATAGCAAAGTCCCTCATCGAATATAACAAAGTCCCCTGATCGAGTATAACAACAACCCCCTGGTCGAGTATAACAAACTCCCCTGGTCGAGAATAACAAAGTCCTCTGATCGAGTATAACAAAGGCCCCTCATTGAGTATATATAACAAAGGCACCTGATGGAGTATATCAAAGTCCCTGATCGAAAGTATAACAAATTCACCATATCGAGTTTAACAAAGTCCCCTGATCGAGTATAACAAACTTTGATCGGCATAACAAAGTCCCTATGTCGAGTATAACAAAGTCTCTCATCGAGTATATCAAAAGTCTCTGATCGAAAATAACAAAGATCCCTGATCGAGTATAAAGTCTGATCGAAAGTATAACAAAGTCCCTGATCGAAAGTATTGAAAGGCCCTAAGTCGAGTATAACAAAGTCCCCTGGTCGAGTATAACAAAGTCCCTGACGAGTATAACAAAGGCCCTCATCGAGTATAACAAAGTCTCCTGATCGATATAAATAACCCATTGGTCGATTATAACAAAGCCCCTTTTCGAGTATATCGAAGTTCCCTCATCGAAAACAAACTTCATCGAGTATAACAAAGTCCCTCATCATGGCAACAAAGTACCGGTCGAGTATAATTGTCCCTTGATCGAGTATAACAAAGCCCCTTGATCGAGTATAACAAAGTCCTGCGTCGAGTATAGAAAAAGTCCTGCTCGAGTATATCACCCACCATATCGAGTATAACAAAGTCCCCTGATCGAGTATAACAAAGTCCCCTGGTCGAGTATAAACAAAGGCCCATCATTGAGTATAACAAAGTCCTCGATCAAGTATAACAAAGTCTCATCGAAAGTATAACAAAGACCCCTGGTCGACTAGAACAAAGTCCCCTTGATCGAGAATAACAAAGTCCCTGGTAGCATAACAAAAATCTCCTGATCGAAAGTATAACAAAGCCCTCATCGAAAGACAACCAAGTCCTTCTGATCAAGCATTACAAAGGCCCTGGTCAGTATAACAAAGGCCCTGATCGAGTATAACAAAGTCCTGGATCGAGCATATAACAGCGCCCCTAATCGCATAACAAAGTCCTCGTCGAGTATAATAAAGCCCCGTGATCATATAACAAAGACCCTTGATCAATATAACACACTCCCTGATCGATATAACAAAGATCCATGATCGAATATAACAAAGTCCACTGACCGTGTATATCAAAGCCTGCTCAAGGAGTATAACAAATTTCCTGATCGAGTATAACAAAGCCCCCCTGATCGAGTAT
>NW_024732099.1:5000-7571 GCF_018991925.1 Homarus americanus
TTGGCAGACCGCATGGTAAACGTCAGGGCCCGGTCAGTGTCGCATCCTTCAGGGCGCTCGCCTACCCTCCCAATGAAGTCATCTTTTGCGTATTACTAATAGTTTCTTTGGGACACACGTAACATATTTAGACTGGGAAACTATCCACAAAAACTTTAAATTTTGTAGTTGTCCCTTAACTTCATGAATCGTGTCTACATTAATTCGATAAAGTACATTTAGTTTTCTTTAGGCCTAGTTCAAAATGCTTCCACACCCCGCTTCATGGCGTTGCTTGCAGGTCTTGTTTTAACTCGCCATGAGGCATGGGTGTTTCAGCCTGGTCTACTTATGTTTTCCTGTTCGGCAGGTTGTCCTTTCTGTTGTAACGTTTCTGAATATCACATTAAAATTTCTGAATAATATATATATATATATATATATATATATATATATATATATATATATATATATATATATATATATATATATATATATATATATATATATATATATATTGTTACGAACCCCTCCACCCTACGAACCACGCCATCTATTGTCCTGATCTACCTACCCAGCACCACGAGCAACGCCATCTAGGGACGAGACACGAGTATGACTCGTCTTAGTTACCACTCCGAGGTTTCCCTTCTCCCTATCCTGGTTGTTGCGTCACCTCCTCAGTCTTCTTTGTCAGCTCCAATTCGAGGAGAGAGCACTTGGCTCTGGGAAGTGACCACAGGATCATCTATCCTCTAAACCTACGTGCAGTGACTACCTACCGTCTTCTACAATACTCAGCCTTACTCGTCAGCCATCTCAGCTCCTCACTTAAGTACTATTATCTTGTATTAATTTCCCCACGTCCACTTGCTTCGAGATTGTTTTATGTTTATTAATATGTATATACTGTTAATGTTTAGGTTAAGTTTGGTTAAGGGTAATTTATAAGCTGAATATTTTGTTAAGGGATTTATGGTACTCTATTATATACAACGAAAACTCGCATCCTTTGTCTACCCTTTTATAGTCAGATTGTCTTTGTTTTTTTTTTATTGTTGTTACCTGTTGGGATCTGGGTAGACGTATAACTATATTCTAAATCCCCAACTCGTAACAAATGGCGACCGTGACAGGACACGACCTTAAGTACCATATTCCTTCCTCCCTTGTTACTCAGTGTTAATTATTCCTCCCAGTCACTTCTGTTCACAATTGCTTTACGGTGGTTTAAAGTTTCCTTCATATGTGTTTGCATATATTGATATTATCGTACAGTAAGAGTGACAGACGTAGGATATTAGGTTCCAAGTGTCATAAGGCTTACCTGTTATTACACGTGGCAGTCGTGTAGTAAGTCTTATCGAGTGTTGGGAAGAATCCGGATCTGTTTAATGCCGTACCCTCACTCCAGAGTAGGTTGTTCCATAGTCACTAGTTTACGGTGAAGTGATATCTTGGGACGCCACGCTCTACCAGGACCCCATAATTATAAAGCCTCAATTATTGTTCTTCTCATTATCTCATTCAGGGTCAATCATACCATTTATCAGGGTTGTTAATCCGGATCTTTATATTTATGCCGTAATACGCCCTACCTCTTTCAAGTCTCTTATCCTTATCTAAGGATCTTCTCAGAAGAACAATAATCATAAGTGTAATTTCCCTAGGTATAACTTGGTTAGTTTTCGGGACTTTCTGGTTATCCACTGCCGTGATATTTTCTAGGGTTATCCACTTATCTTATCTTTTGACCATTAGTTAATTTATCCTATTTTTCTTAACAATGGCCACCTCAGGTTTTGATCTCCAGGATTTTATTGAAAATCCTTCCGTAGCTAAATTACGTGTTAATATCCTGAAGAAAGAATGGAAAGAAATAGCCAACTATTATAATATCCCATTTTCACAGCAACTGACTAAGGAAATGTTAAAAAATCATGTGATTGAAGTGCTGGTTCAACATGAAGTTTTAAAAGAATCCGCTGTTGACAGATTAACGCCCATGTCCAAGAAACTTCAACCACTATCCACCACCCCTCCTCACTCAGAAGTTGCTTCAGGTCTGGCTAGCCCTCAAGAAAAAACACAACGAATAGACGCCTTGGAACTAGAACGAGCTAGGTTCGAGTTCCAAATCAAAATGAAAGAACTCGAGTTGGAACAGGCCAAGTTGGAGCAGCAGGCCAAGTTGGAGCCTGAAGAAAGGTCGGAACAGGCCAAGTTGGAACAGGCCAAGTTGGAGCATAAGTTGGAGCATGAGGAAATGATGGAACGGGCCAAGTTGGAGCAGGAGGTTAGACTGAAAGAACTACAGGTAAGAGAGATAGAAGTCACCTTAACATCGGAGTTTAGATCAAAAGAAGTGGCATTAAGAGAGAAACTAGCTGCTTTTAACCCTGCTACTGCTTCTTCCCTTGTTCCCGGGTTTGATGAATCCGATATGGACGGGTCATTTAGGACTTTTGAGAAAATAGCCGGGAAGAATGAGTGGCCAAAGGACCAGTGGGTGTCAGTGTTAGTTCCTAAATTATATGGTAAGGCTCGTAGAGTTTATAACTGTTTAGACCAGACTGATGACTATGATAACGA
>NW_024732100.1:0-8855 GCF_018991925.1 Homarus americanus
AACAACATCACCACTGGAACAAGAACAGCATCACCACTGGAACAAGAACAGCATCGCCACTGGAACAACAACATCACCACTGGAACAACAACGACAACATCACTACTGGAACAAGAACAGCATCACCACTGGAACAAGAACAGCATCACCACTGGAACAAGAACATCATCACACTGGAACAACAACGACAACATCACTACTGGAACAAGAACAGCATCACCACTGGAACAAGAACAGCATCACCACTGGAACAAGAACAGCATCACCACTGGAACAAGAACAGCATCACCACTGGAACAACAACGACAACATCACTACTGGAACAAGAACAGTATCGCCACTGGAACAAGAACAGCATCACCACTGGAACAAGAACAGCATCACCACTGGAACAAGAACATCATCACACTGGAACAAAAACAGTACCACGACCTGAGAGGGCTGGATACACACAGCTGTTATCACAAGAGTCGACAGTAATCTCTTAAGCTTGTCCTGTGTCTCATGATGTGTTGTCTGTCCTGTAGAAAAAAATAACACTTCATCTTCTGTTAAAGAATGTCTATAATACCGTACGCCTCTCTCTCTCTCAGGAGGCTGCCGCTATATTCATGATATAATTGCATATTGATCTAATGTTACCGGAAGAGGGGAGGGAGAGAGAGTCAGCCTGGATAAGAAAGAAAGAAAGAAAGAAAAAAGAAAGAAAGAAAGAAAGAAAGAAAGAAAGAAAGAAGCATAATTTTCCACTACTGCATCAGAGAAACAGGACGTGCATCACTCAAGGGCTCACAGAGGACTCAGTAAAATCCTCATTGGCTCTCATCCATCGTCTGCACCATTAAGAAAATGACCCCGGTAGTGTATGCGAGGGGAGGGGATTTAAGCTAACCGATAAGTCATCCATTATTTGAGAATGCATTTTAAGTGACCAACTAAGCCTTCGACACCGACTCAAAATAACTTAGCTTAGCTTTTAATTTAGTCTAACTCAAACCTAACTTAACCTAACCTAACCTACATCCACAGTGAAGGAGTTGTTAGTCAGGGTTGGTCAGGTAAAATTGCTTCTGTGATCCTGTGAAATGCTGTATGGATGGATGTTCTGCTCTCTCGCTCAAACACACACACACACGGCTGTCTGGAGGCCTTCGGTGGGCGAGGCAGCGACTAATGGTAAGTATTTTATGTAAATTGTTCAGAAAATACCAACATGTAAATTTTCCAGATATATGGGAAAATAAGTCTCATTACCTGCTGTATATATGAGTATGTCTGTGTATGTATTTTGGTGTATACGTGTGTGTGTGTGTGTGTGTTGTACTGATATTTATGAGTGCGTTTGTTATTATGGTAGTGCGGACGTGTGTGGATATTTGTGGATAAATTCATGTATTAGTGATGTTAGTGGTGTCAATGACGCTGGTGGTGTTAGTGGTTCAATATGGTGGTGATGGTAGGGGATGGTGGTAGTAAGTGGTGGGGGGGTAGTAGAAGGATGTGGTAATGTTTGTGATGGTGGTGATGGTAATGGTGGTGTGGCTAGTAGTAGGAGGTAGTGGTGGTAACTAATGGTGGTGCTTATGGTAGTAGTAAGTAACGACAACAAACACATCACTGTCCACAGGTAACCTCTACCTCACCTGAACCTACACTAATTGATTACCCAAAACAGGAAATATTTGAAGAAAAAAACACGAAATGAAGGTGACAATAAACAAAGCGTTAAACCTAGCATAACCTAACCTATTAGATGTCACGGAGGAATTTAATATATATATGAGCGAATTAGATCCTGCCACCAGCCTCAGTACCGACACACTAATTATAATTTGACAATAAAAACATTTCATCTGCACACACACATATTACTTTATGTAGGAGCAATTTGGTGAGTTTTTATTACTGAGGTTGTAACAAAGTATTTCTCATAGCACGTGTACTAAGCTTCTCTCTTTGTCCGTCTGTCTGCCTGTCAAGTTTTACACTAGCTGCTGCCCCTGTACTTTGAAAGAAAGAAAGAAAGAAAGAAATAAAGAAAGAAAGAGAGAGAGAGAGAGAGAGAGAGAGAGAGAGAGAGAGAGAGAGAGAGAGAGTTGTAGATAATCCTTACTGCAATGATGGATTTATTAGGCTGTGTTCATTTAGGCTGAAATTACTGGAAGATAAGAAGGATTTTCACACATTTACCCATACCTGTATAGCATGTTTTAAGAGCAGGGAGAGAGAGAGGGGTGGATAGATGGGGGTGGAAATAGAGAGAGGTTTGAAGGAATATTATAGGTGTAGTGTCTTTACAATTTTGTGTTAGACATTATGACACAGCGGACGAAGGTTTTTGACAACGTTACCGAGACAACAAGAGTCGCAGTGTTCATTTTGTAATTCATCGGACCCATCCATAGATACTTCTTAGTTGTGTATACATGAAGCTCGTCACTAACAGACATACAACATTTGAACGAAATTCTCAGACACAGGAAACCTTCAAAGTTAATTCTGTAAAAATTTAAGAATTTTTATAGACATGCCAGTACAGTCGCGGACAAAATTTCCTGGAACTGATTTAAAGTAATATGGAGATTGAATCTGTGAACTTTTGAGTCGGATGCTTCATAAACAAGCTGTTTTTATGCACTTTTATTTAATCAGTTTCAGTTCCTGGTATAGTCTCAATATATTCGTTCGTACCCTGATCCAATCTTTCCCTGATACTTCCCGTGATATCTTACACTCTGCATCCCAACTATCTCTCACACTGTTCAAAAGCTCTCTCTCTCCGAATATTTTCACTTCACTTTTTTGTCTGTCCATTCAGTTTTCCTCCTTTATCTTCGTCTCTTCCTCTCACATCTTTATCACCCCATCAACCACTTTCTTCATTTGTCTTATCTGCTCGGTTTTTCTTTCATTTCTCCCCTACACTTATCTTCTCAATCTTTATCCTCCTGTTTTTGTTATCCTTCTTCTTCTTTCCTGATATTTGCTTCCACTGTCATTCTTCTTCACCCGTTACTTCTCCTTCATTCCACCTATCACCACTACCACCACCACCACCACCACCACGTATCACCTCCACTACCACCTGCCATCAAAACAACCCTATCTTATCATCACCACCACCTGTCACCACAATCACCCTATTCTACCAACATCACCACCACCACGTATCACCACCACTACCACCTGCCATCAAAACAACCCTATCTTATCATCACCACCACCTATCACCACAATCACCCTATTCTACCACCACCACCACCCACTTCTCACCACTAGCACCTAAAACCACCTTCACCAATTGCCACTACCACTCAGGAATAAATCTTAACGAAAGAACTTATAACAGTGATGATGTGTTAATGAAATTCTTCCATGAAAACGATAATTGGAAACAAAGTAAAAATGCTCGGCCGATCTAACATCATCAGCTCAGACATGATTACGTCAGGTGCGGTAGCCTTAAACACGCTTTACCTGGAGCCAGTTGCTCACTTTACAAATAACGCGTCATTTACTATCATAACCAAATGGTACTTAGGTTAGGTTAGGCTAGGTATGATCACATTCAAATATTAATTTACACGATTATCTACATGATCGTCCCTAATCGACAAACCAATTTGACTCCTCGAAAACAAAGAAAGCTATTGTTCTCGCGCGCGCGCGCGCGCGCGTGTGTGTGTGTGTGTGTGTGTGTGTGTAGACACTCCCAGAATCGGTGCTGCAGTACGACCATCAAATCGTGCGTTAAGACGGGTCACCGCAGGAGTGAGGTGGTCTTCCTCAAGTTGACGATGAAATTGGTTCCTAACTGGAGGGGAAAAGGTTACCTGTAGCAAATGATGCAATCTCACACCTGGTGCCGCCCTCATGTGGTGAGTAGTAGGGAGCGAGAGATAAGAGAGAGGGAGAGAAAAGTATAAAAGGGAGATAGATAGATATAGGGACAGAGAAGTTGGAATTGGTGTAATGGCGTCTCTCACAGTGTGTGGTGGTGATGGTGGTAGTGGTGCAGAAGAACGAAGAATGTCTGGTGGACTCCTAGTAATGGTGTGTGTGTGTTTCTCACCTATGTACCAGAAGACGAAGTACACGAATGATCTACCAGTAACATCTTTCATTCTCGTGATTTATTTGTGCCTCTGTCAAGTCAAACAAACGCTGGACGGTTCTCAGGCCAACACATACATATTGCAAACACACACACACAGCCGCGTTCATATCCACATACACGAAACAAAACTAACATACACAGATTCGGTTCGCTTGAGTTCTGTGTTGTCTAAAATTGTTTTATTTTTCAGTGGAGACAGTCACCCAGTGTTCACTCAGTGGAGGCAGTCACCCAGTGTTCACTCAGTGGAGGCAGTCACCCAGTGTTCACTCAGTTTAGACAGTCACCCAGTGTTCACTCAGTGTAGACAGTCACCCAGTGTTCACTCAGTGGAGGCAGTCACCCAGTGTTCACTCAGTGGAGGCAGTCACCCAGTGTTCACTCAGTTTAGACAGTCACCCAGTGTTCACTCAGTGTAGACAGTCACCCAGTGTTCACTCAGTGGAGCAGTCACCCAGTGTTCACTCAGTGTAGACAGTCACTCAGTGGAGGCAGTCACCCAGTGCACTCAGTGTAGACAGTCACCCCTAGTGTTCACTCAATGGAGGCAGTCACCCAGTGTTCCTCAGTGTAGACAGTCCTCACTCCAGTGGAGGCAGTCACCAGTGTTCACTCAGTGGAAGCAGTCACCAGTGTTCACTCCAGTGGAGGCCAGTCACCCAGTGTTCACTCCAGTGGAAGCGATCACCCAGTGTTCACTCGAGTGGAGGCAGTCACCCAGTGTTCACTCAGTGTAGACAGTCGCAGTGTTCACTCCGGTGAAGCAGTCACCCAGTGTTCACTCCAATTAGATAGTCACTCAGTGGAGAGCCCCGGTCGCAGTGTTCCAACCAGTATGAACCCAGTCACTCAGTGGGCAGTCACCCAGTGTTCTCGGTGGAGCGGTCACCCAGTGTTCACTCAGTGGAGACAGTCACCCAGTGTTCACTCAGTGGAGGCAGTCACCCAGTGTTCACTCAGTGTAGACAGTCACTCAGTGGAGGCAGTCACCCAATGTTCACTCAGTGTAGACAGTCACTCAGTGTAGAGAGTCACCCAGTGTTCACTCAGTGGAGGCAGTCACCCAGTGTTCACTCAGTGTAGACAGTCACTCAGTGGAGGCAGTCACCCAGTGTTCACTCAGTGTAGACAGTCACTCAGTGGAGGCAGTCACTCAGTGGAGGCAGTCACCCAGTGTTCACTCAGTGTAGACAGTCACTCAGTGTAGACAGTCACCCAGTGTTCACTCAGTGGAGGCAGTCACCCAGTGTTCACAATGCCTTTGTAAATGAGTTAACAAGGAAGTTTACACAGTCGTGATATATATTACTGAATTAAAACATTGTTGAACGTGGAATGGCTCTTAGATAAAGGTGTTTAAACCTCTGGGATAAAACTAAGACAATAATTTTCTCAGGGGGAGACGCATTGTAACCCGGACATAAACTTTAATGGAGGTCTGCATGGCTTATGTTATAGATTTACTTATGGACAAACTTTGCGAGTAATATGTTTACAATTCTTGTATACTAACAGCGTCAATTTTTGTGAGAATATTACCCACACAACAAACTCTATAGTAATAAGAAACATGCCTGAATATAAAGCAGCTTTTTCCTCTCTCATCGCTTTACAAACAACGAAGAAACAGACAACTGCTAATAGACACTACTAAAGTCCATTACATTTCACTACTTAATGGTTAATGTAATATTTTAATACATTTTACTTAATATCACTCTGTCCTTTCATCAACACGTTTATACTTCTTGATTCTCGAAACTCTTATTATCATTTGTTAATAATTTCTTCATTTTTGTTGCCATGGTTTCTCTTTCCTCACTTCTCCCTTCCACCCTCTGATCTGTGACGACTCTCTCTCTCTCTCTCTCTCTCTCTCTCTCTCTCTCTCTCTCTCTCTCTCTCTCCACATGATAACACCAGTATTCTCATAAAAACATATTGTATTCCCGGATCATATCGTTCAATAAACATGTATCTGCCTTGTGTAAACAATAAAAAATAAAAGTTTTAAAGGGAATGTTTTTTTTTGCGTTTGTATAATGCAAATTTCTTGTTTTCAATTTCTAGTTAAGCGCGCACTGTCCAGGAAATTTTAGTATAAAACATTTTGTCTGTTTGAAATGTAGATGACACTCTGTGTTAACGCTCATGGGAGCGTTATTGGTTCCTGCTGGATAATAAGACCTTTGTCGTTGACGCGATGAGTATAATTCGGTCAAAACCTGTTAAAGAACAATTCATATACTGTATAACAAATGCTGGTATATCAGGACACACAGTATGAATAGTACGATCAATATACAGCACATAACCTATTAACCTCTTAAACATAACTCACATGTTACAACTGTTGATACATCAGGACACACAGTTTGTATAATATGATCAATATACAGCACATAACCTATTAACCTCTTAAACATAACTCACATATTACAACTGTTGATACATCAGGACACAGTTTGTATAATATGATCAATATACAGTACATAACCTATTAACCTCTTAAACATAACTCACATGTTACAACTGTTGATACATCAGGACACAGTTTGTATAATATGATCAATATACAGTACATAACCTATTAACCTCTTAGCCTGCTTTCACATGTTGCAACTGTTGATACATCAGGACACCGGTTTGGCCTTAACCTTGATCAATATGCAACCCATAACCTGTGCCTCTTAAACATAGCTCATGTTACAACTGTTGATACATCAGGACTGGTTTGTATATATAAGTCAATATACAGCACATAACCTATTAACCTCTTAAACACCAACCATGTTGCAACTGTTGATATCCAGGACACAGTTTGTATATATAGTCCAATATACAGCACACCATAACCTATTAACCTCTTAACCTAACTCTGTGTTACAACTGTTGATACATCAGGACACAGTTTGTATAATATGATCAATATCCAGCACATAACCCTATTAACCTCTTAAGCATAACTCACATGTACAACTGTTGATACATCCAGGACACAGTTTGTATAATATGATCATGTAGCACATAACCTATTAACCTGCAAAACATAACTCACATGTACAATATTTGATACATCAGGACACAGTTTGTATAATATGATCAATATACAGTACATAACCTATTAACCTCTTAAACATAACTCACATGTTACAACTGTTGATACATCAGGACACAGTTTGTATAATATGATCAATATACAGCACATAACCTATTAACCTCTTAAACATAACTCACATGTTACAACTGTTGATACATCAGGACACAGTTTGTATAATATGATCAATATACAGTACATAACCTATTAACCTCTTAAACATAACTCACATGTTACAACTGTTGATACATCAGGACACAGTTTGTATAATATGATCAATATACAGTACATAACCTATTAACCTCTTAAACATAACTCACATGTTACAACTATTGATACATCAGGACACAGTTTGTATATGATCAATATACAGTACATAACCTGTTAACCTCTTAAACATAACTCACATGTTACAACTGTTGATACATCAGGACACAGTTTGTAAAATATGATCAATATACAGTACATAACCTATTAACCTCTTAAACATAACTCACATGTTACAACTATTGATACATCAGGACACAGTTTGTATAATATGATCAATATACAGCACATAACCTATTAACCTCTTAAACATAACTCACATGTTACAACTATTGATACATCAGGACACAGTTTGAATAGTATGATCAATATACAGTGCATAACCTATTAACCTCTTAAACACTTAACTCATGTTACAACTGTTGATACATCGGGACTTAGTTTGAATAATTACTATGATCAGCCTACAGTGCACATAACCTATTAACCTCTTAAACATAACTCACATGTTACAACTGTTGATACATCAGGACACAGTTTGTATAATATGATCAATATACAGTACATAACCTATTAACCTCTTAAACATAACTCACATGTTACAACTGTTGATACATCAGGACACAGTTTGTATAATATGATCAATATACAGCACATAACCTATTAACCTCTTAAACATAACTCACATGTTACAACTGTTGATACATCAGGACACAGTTTGTATAATATGGTCAATATGCAGCACACGCAATCTATGCTATATGACATAACTCACATGTTACAACTGTTGATGCATATGAGGACACAGTTTGTATAATGCTGATCCAATATACAGCACATAACCTATTAACCTCTTAAACATAACTCACATGTTACAACCGTTGATACATCAGGACACAGTTTGTATAATATGATCAATATACAGCACATAACCTATTAACCTCTTAAACATAACTCACATGTTACAACTGTTGATACATCAGGACACAGTTTGTATAATATGATCAATATACAGCACATAACCTATTAACCTCTTAAACATAACTCACATGTTACAACTGTTGATACATCACGACACAGTTTGTATAATATGATCAATATACAGCACATAACCTATTAACCTCTTAAACATAACTCACATGTTACAACTGTTGATACATCAGGACACAGTTTGTATAATATGATCAATATACAGCACATAACCTATTAACCTCTTAAACATAACTCACATGTTACAACTGTTGATACATCAGGACACAGTTTGTGTAATATGATCAATATACAGCACATAACCTATTAACCTCTTAAACATAACTCACATGTTACAACTGTTGATACATCAGGACACAGTTTGTATAATATGATCAATATACA
>NW_024732101.1:0-8709 GCF_018991925.1 Homarus americanus
AGGGACTTTTGTTATACTGACTAGATCTTTTGTTGTACTCGATCAGGGGGCTTTGTTGTACTCGATCAGGGGCCATTGTTATACTCGATAAGGGGCCATTGTTATACTCGATCAGGGGACTTTGTTATACTCGATAAGGGGACTTTGTTATACTCGATGAGGGGCCATTGATATACTCGATCAGGGGACTTTGTTATACTCGATCAGGGGACTTTGTTATGCTCGACCAAGGGTCTTTGTTATACTGGATCAGTGGACTTTGTTATACTCTATCAGGGGAGTTTGTTATACTGGATCTGGGGACTTTGTTATACTCGATCAGTTTTCTTTGTTATTCTTGATCAGGGGACTTTGTTATACTCGCCCAGGGGCCTTTGTTGTACTCGATAAGGGGCAGTTGTTATACTCGATTAGGGGACTTTGATATACTCGATCAGGGGACTTTGTTATACTTGATCAGGGCCCTTTGTTATACTCGATGAGGGGACTTTGTTATACTCGATCAGGGGGCTTTGTTATACTTGATCAGGGGACTTTGTTATACTAGATGAGTGGACTTTGTTATACTCGATGAGGGGACTTTGTTATACTCGATGAGGGGCTTTGTTATTCTTGATGAGGGGACTTTGTTATACTCGATCAGGGGCCTTTGTTGTACTCGATGAGGGGCCTTTATTGTACTCGATCAGGGGCCTTTGTTGTACTCGATGACGGGACTTTGTTATACTCGATCAGGGGCCTTTATTACACTTGATCAGGAAACTTTGTTATACTCCATAAGCGGCCTTTGTTATACTCGATCAGGGATCTTTGTTATACTCGTTCAGAGGGCTTTGTTATACTCGGTCATGTGACTTTGTTATACTCGATGAGGGGGCTGTGTTATACTCTATGAGGGGACTTTGCTATACTCGATCAGGGAAGTTTGTTATACTCGATAAGGGGCCTTTGTTATACTCGATGAGGGGACTTTGTTATACTCGATCAGGGGAATTTGTTATACTCGATCAGGGGACTTTGTTTTACGCGATCAGGGGACTTTGTTATACTCGATCAGGGGACTTTGTTATAGTTGATCAGGGCAGATTAGTGGATTTTGTTATACTCGATGAGGGACTTTAAAATACTCGATCAGGGGACATTGCTATTCTCGATGAGGGGACTTTGTTATACTCGATCAGGGGAATTTGTTATACGGGATCATTGGCCTTTGTTATACTCGATAAGGGGCCTTTGTTATACTCGATGAGGGGACTTTGTTATACTCGATCAGGGGAATTTGTTATACTCGATCAGGGGACTTTGTTATACTCGATGAGGGGGCTTTGTTATACTCTATCAGGGGACTTTGTTATACTCGTTCATGGGATTTTGTTATCTTCGATCAGGGATCTTTGTTATACTCGTTCCGGGGGCTTTGTTATACTCGATCAGGGGACTTTGTTATACGCGATCAGGAGACTTTCTTATTCTTAATCAGAGGACTTTGTTATACTCGATGAGTGGACTTTGTTATACTCGATCAGGGGAATTTGCTCTACCCGATCAGGGGACTTTGTTATACTCGATCAGCGGACTTTGTTATACTCTATCAGGGGACTTTGTTATACTCGATCAGGGATCTTTGTTATACTCTTTCAGGGGCTTTGTTATTCTCGATTAGGGGAATTTGTTATACTCGATCAGGGGACTTTGTTATACTCGATGAGGGGACTTTGTTATACTCGATCAGGGGACTTTGTTATACTCGATCAGGGCCCTTTGTTATACTCGATGAGGGGGCTTTGTTACTACTCGATCAAGTGGCTTTGTTATACTTGATCAGGGGACTTTGTTATACTAGATTAGTGGACTTTGTTATACTCGATCAGGGGACTTTAATATACTCGATGAGGGGGCTTTGTTATACTCGATCAGGGGACTTTGTTATACCCGATCAGGCGACTTTGTTATACTCGAGCAGGGGACTTTGTTATACTCGATCAGGGATCTTTGTTCTACTCTATCAGGGGACTTTGTTATACTCGATCAGGGATCTTTGTTATACTCTTTCAGGGGGCTTTGTTATACTCGTTCAGGTGACTTTGTTATACTCGATCAGGGGACTTTGTTATACTCGATCAGGGGGCTTTGTTATACTCGATGAGGGGACTTTGTTATACACGATGAGGGGATTTTAATATACTCGATGAGGGGGCTTTGTTATACTCGATGAGGGGACTTTGTTATACTCGATCAGGGGACTTTGTCTATACTCGATGAGGGGGCATTGTTATACTCGATAAGGGGCCTTTGTTATACTCGATGAGGGGTCTTTGTTATACTCGATCAGGGGAATTTGTTATACTCGATCAGTGGACTTTGTTTTACTCGATCAGGGGACTTTGTTATACTCGATCAGGGGACTTTGTTATAGGTGATCAGGGCAGATTAGTGGACTTTGTTATACTCGATGAGGGACTTTAAAATACTCGATCAGGGGACATTGCTATACTAGATGAGGGGACTTTGTTATACTCGATCAGGGTAATTTGTTATACTCGATCAGGGGCCTTTGTTATACTCGATAAGGGCCTTTGTTATACTCGATCAGGGGACTTTGTTATACTCGATGAGGGGGCTTTGTTATACTCGATCATGGGACTTTGTTATACACAATCAGGGGACTTTGTTATACTCGATCAGGGGCCTTTGTTATACTCGATGAGGGGGCTTTGTTATACTCTATCAGGGGACTTTTTTATACTCGATCAGGGGCCTTTGTTATACTCGATCGGAGGACTTTGTTATACTCAATCTGGGGACTTTGTTATACTCGATCAGGGGCCTTTGTTATATTCGATCTGGACTTTGATATACTCGATAAGGGGCCATTGTTATACTCGATCAGGGGACTTTGTTATACTCGATAAGGGGACTTTGTTATACTCGATGAGGGGCTTTATTGTACTCGATCAGGGGCCATTGTTATACTCGATAAGGGGCCATTGTTATACTCGATCAGGGGACTTTGTTATACTCGATAAGGGGACTTTGTTATACTCGATGAGGGGCTTTGTTATACTTGATCAGGGGACTTTGTTATACTCGATCAGGGGACTTTGTTATGCTCGACCAAGGGTCTTTGTTATACTGGATCAGTGGACTTTGTTATACTCTATCAGGGGACTTTGTTATACTCGATGAGGGGCCTTTGTTTTACTCTATCAAGGGACTTTGTTATACTGGATCTGGGGACTTTGTTATCCTCGATCAGTTTTCTTTGTTATTCTTGATCAGGGGACTTTGTTATACTCGACCAGGGGCCTTTGTTGTACTCGATAAGGGGCAGTTGTTATACTCGATTAGGGGACTTTGTTATACTCGATCAGGGGACTTTGTTATACTTGATCAGGGCCCTTTGTTATACTCGATGAGGGGACTTTGTTATACTCGATCAGGGGGCTTTGTTATACTTGATCAGGGGACTTTGTTATACTAGATGAGTGGACTTTGTATTACTCGATCAGGGGACTTTAATATACTCGATCAGGGGACTTTGCCTTACTCGATCAGGGAACATTGTTATCCTCTATCAGGGGACTTTGTTATACTCGATCAGGCATCTTTGTTATACTCGTTCAGGGGGCTTTGTTATACTCGTTCAGGTGACTTTGTTATACTCGATAAGGGGACTTTGTTATAATCGATGAGGGGCCTTTTTATACTCGATGAGGGGACTTTGCTATACTCGATCAGGGGACTTTGCTATACTCGATCAGGGATCTTTGTTATACTCGTTCAGGGGGCTTTGTTATACTCGGTCATGTGACTTTGTTATACTTGATGAGGGGGCTGTGTTATACTCTATCAGGGGACTTTGCTATACTCGATCAGGGAAGTTTGTTATACTCGATAAGGGGCCTTTGTTATACTCGATGAGGGGACTTTGTTTTACTCGATCAGGGGAATTTGTTATACTCGATCAGGGGACTTTGTTTTTCTCGATCAGGGCACTTTGTTATACTCGATCAGGGGACTTTGTTATAGTTGATCAGGGCAGATTAGTGGACTTTGTTATACTCGATGAGGGACTTTAAAATACTCGATCAGGGGACATTGCTATACTCGATGAGGGGACTTTGTTATACTCGATCAGGGGAATTTGTTATACTCGATCAGGGGCCTTTGTTATACTCGATCAGGGATCTTTGTTATACTCGTTCAGGTGGCTTTCTTATACTCGGTCATGTGACTTTGTTATACTCGATGAGGGGGCTGTGTTATACTCTATCAGGGGACTTTGCTATACTCGATCAGGGAAGTTTTTTATGCTCGATAAGGGGCCTGTGTTATACTCGATGAGGGGACTTTGTTATACTCGATCAGGGGAATTTGTTATACTCGATCAGGGGACTTTGTTTTACTCGATCATGGGACTTTGTTATACTCGATCAGGGGACTTTGTTATAGTTGATCAGGGCAGATTAGTGGACTTTGATACTCGATGAGGGGACTTTGTTATACTCGATCAGGGGAATTTGTTATACTCGACCAGGGGACTTTGTTATACTCGATGAGGGGTCTTTGTTATACTCATCAGGGGACTTTGTTATACTCGTTCAGGGGAATTTGTTTTCTTCGATCAGGGATCTTTGTTATACTCGTTCCGGGGGCTTTGTTATACTCGATCAGGGGACTTTGTTATACGCGATCAGGAGACTTTCTTATTCTCAATCAGAGGACTTTGTTATACTCGATGAGTGGACTTTGTTATACTCGATCAGGGGAATTTGCTTTACCCGATTAGGGGACTTTGTTATACTCGATCAGCGGACTTTGTTATACTCTATCAGGGGACTTTGTTATACTCGATCAGGGGACTTTGTTATACTCGATCAGGGGAATTTGTTATACTCAATAAGGGGCCTTTGTTATACTCGATAAGGGGCCTTTGTTATACTCGATGAGGGGACTTTGTTATACTCGATCAGGGGAATTTGATATACTCGACCAGGGGACTTTGTTATACTCGATGAGGGGGCTTTGTTATACTCTATCAGGGGACTTTGTTATACTCGTTCCGGGGGCTTTGTTATACTCGATCAGGGGACTTTGTTATACGCGATCAGGAGACTTTCTTATTCTCAATCAGAGAACTTTGTTATACTCGATGAGTGGATTTTGTTATACTCGATCAGGGGAATTTGCTATACCCGATTAGGGGACTTTGTTATACTCGATCAGCGGACTTTGTTATACTCTATCAGGGGACTTTGTTATACTCGATCAGGGGACTTTGTTATAGTTGATTAGGGCAGATTAGTGGACTTTGTTATACTCGATGAGGGACTTTAAAATACTCGATCAAGGGACATTGCTATACTCGATGAGGGGACTTTGTTATACTCGATAAGGGGACTTTGTTATACTCGATCAGGGGACTTTTTATACTCGATCAGGGGACTTTGCTATACTCGATCAGGGGACTTTGCTATACTCGATCAGGGGGCTTTGTTATACTCGATAAGGGGCCTTTGTTTTACTCGATGAGGGGACTTTGTTATTCTCACTTAGGGGAATTTGTTATACTTGATCAGGGGACTGTTATACTTGATCAGGGGATTTTGTTATACTCGATGAGGGGCTTTGTTATTCTTGATGAAGGGACTTTGTTATACTCGATCAGGGGAATTTGTTGTACTCGATGAGGGGCCTTTATTGTACTCGATCAGGGGCCTTTGTTGTACTCGATCACGGGACTTTGTTATACTCGATCAGGGGCCTTTATTACACTCGATCAGGAAACTTTGTTATACTCGATAAGGGGCCTTTGTTATACTCCATCAGGGATCTTTGTTATACTCGTTCAGGGGGCTTTGTTATACTCGGTCATGTGACTTTGTTATACTCGATGAGGGGGCTGTGTTATACTCTATGAGGGGACTTTGCTATACTCGATCAGGGAAGTTTGTTATACTCGATAAGGGGCCTTTGTTATACTCGATGAGGGGACTTTGTTATACTCGATCAGGGGAATTTGTTATACTCGATCAGGGGACTTTGTTTTACTCGATCAGGGGACTTTGTTATACTCGATCAGGGGACTTTGTTATAGTTGATCAGGCAGATTAGTGGACTTTGTTATACTCGATGAGGGACTTTAAAATACTCGATCAGGGGACATTGCTATACTCGATGAGGGGACTTTGTTATACTCGATCAGGGAAATTTGTTATACTCGATCAGGGGCCTTTGTTATACTCGATGAGGGGGCTTTGTTTTACTCTATCAGGGGACTTTGTTATACTCGTTCAGGGGAATTTGTTATCTTCGATCAGGGATCTTTGTTATACTCGTTCCGGGGGCTTTGTTATACTCGATCAGGGGACTTTGTTATACGCGATCAGGAGACTTTCTTATTCTCAATCAGAGGACTTTGTTATACTCGATGAGTGGACTTTGTTATACTCGATCAGGGGAATTTGCTCTACCCGATCAGGGGACTTTGTTATACTCGATCAGCGGACTTTGTTATACTCTATCAGGGGACTTTGTTATACTCGATCAGGGATCTTTGTTATACTCTTTCAGGGGGCTTTGTTATTCTCGATTAGGGGAATTTGTTATACTCGATCAGTGGACTTTGTTATACTCGATCAGGGGACTTTGTTATACTCGATCAGGGGACTTTGTTATACTCGATCAGTGCCCTTTGTTATACTCGATCAGGGGGCTTTGTTACTACTCGATCAAGTGGCTTTGTTATACTTGATCAGGGGACTTTGGTATACTAGATTTGTGGACTTTGTTATACTCGATCAGGGGACTTTAATATACTCGATGAGGGGGCTTTGTTATACTCGATCAGGGGACTTTGTTATACCCGATCAGGCGACTTTGTTATTCTCGATCAGGGGACTTTGTTATACTCGATCAGGGATCTTTGTTCTACTCTATCAGGGGACTTTGTTATACTCGATCAGGGATCTTTGTTATACTCTTTCAGGGGGCTTTGTTATACTCGTTCAGGTGACTTTGTTATACTCGATCAGGGGACTTTGTTATACTCGATCAGGGGGCTTTGTTATACTCGATGAGGGGACTTTGTTATACACGATGAGGGGATTTTAATATACTCGATGAGGGGGCTTTGTTATACTCGATGAGGGGACTTTGTTATACTCGATCAGGGGACTTTGTCTATACTCGATGAGGGGGCTTTGTTATACTCGATAATGGGCCTTTGTTATACTCGATGAGGGGACTTTGTTATACTCGATCAGGGGAATATGTTATACTCGATCAGGGCACTTTGTTTTACTCGATCAGGGGACTTTGTTATTCTCGATCAAGGGACTTTGTTATAGTTGATCAGGGCAGATTAGTGGACTTTGTTATACTCGATGAGGGACTTTAAAATACTCGATAAGGGGACATTGCTATACTCGAGGAGGGGACTTTGTTATACTCGATCAGGGGAATTTGTTATACTCGATCAGGGGCCTTTGCTATACTCGATAAGGGGCCTTTGTTATACTCGATGAGGGGACTTTGTAATACACGATCAGGGAAATTTGTTATACTCGATCAGGGGACTTTGTTATACACAATCAGGGGACTTTGTTATACTCGATCAGAGGGCCTTTGTTATACTCGATGAGGCTTTTGTTATACTCTATCAAGGGGACTTTGTTATACCTGCGTCAGGAGCTTTCTTATTCTCAATCAGAGGACTTTGTTATATACTCGATGAGTGGACTTTGTTATATCTCGATCAGGGGAATTTAATATAACTCGATCAGGGGTAATTTGCTATACCCGATCAGGGACTTTTGTTATACTCGATCAGCGGACTTTGTTATACTCTATCAGGGGACTTTGTTATACTCGATCAGGGGATCTTTGTTATATACTCTTTCAGGGGGCTTTATTTCTCGATTAGGGAATTTGTTGCCTCGATCAGGGACTTGTTATACTCGATAGAGGGACTTTGTTATACTCGATGAGGGACTTTAATATACTCGATGAGGCGGCTTTTGTTATACTCGATGAGGGACTTTTGTTATACTCACGATCAGGGGACTTTGTCTATATACTCGATGAGAACTGCTATACTCGATAGGGGCCTTAGTTATACTCGATGAGGGGACTTTGTTATACTCGATCAAGAATTTGTTATACTCGATCCAGGGGACTTTGTTTAACTGGATCAGGGGGCTTTGTCATACTTGATCAGGGACTTTGTTATAATAGATTAGTGGACTTTGTTATACTCGATCAGGGGACTTTGTTATACCCGATCATGACTTTGTTATACTCGATCAGGGACTTTATACTCGATGAGGATCTTTGTTTTTACTCTATCAGGAACTTTTATACTCGATCAGGGATCTTTGTTATATACTCGTTCAGGGGCTTTGTTATACTCGATCAGGTGACTTTGTTATATTAGTGGGGACTTTGTTATACTCTCGACCAGAGGCTTTATACTCGATGAGGGACTTTGTTATGCTCGATGAGGGACTTTAATATACTCGATGGGGGGCTTTGTTATACTCGATCAGGGAATTTGTTATACTCGATCAGGGCCTTTGTTATACTCGATAAGGGGCTTTTGTTATACTCGATGAGGGACTTTGTTATACGATCAGGGAATTTGTTATACTCGAGCAGGGGACTTTGTTATACACAATCAGGGAACTTTGTTATACTCGATCAGGGCCTTTG
>NW_024732102.1:0-8036 GCF_018991925.1 Homarus americanus
CTCTCTGTCTCTCTCGCTCTCTCTCTGTCTCTCTCTTTCTCTCTCTCTCTCTCTCTCTCTCTCTCTCTCTCTCTGTTTCAATATTTAATTTCTTCATGTATTTAAGAGAATGATAACAAAGACAGTAACAATGAAAGTAGTAAGGCTGAAGCCATTAATATTTGTAGTATTAATGATACAAAGAATAATAATAACCAGAATAATAACAATAATGATATTTTGATTATAAACCTTTACGTCTGTACAATATATCTAGAATGAGGTACAACTTTGAGCCAGGCCTTAGCGTACATCAATGGTCTTTCCAACTCTTCATCGTGAGTCGAGAACGTGAAACATGTTTTGGGTGTTTCTCCTTCCCGTTTCACACCCTCAGAAGTTCACAGTTTGCCCGTCTCTCACGTTACCTTAGATTTTACACCATGTTGGCTCTGATAAAAATTCCGGCTAGGGTCTTTTCTGTGCTCAAGCTAATCCTCACTACAGTTACTACAGTTTTCATCATAGCCATCGTCCTCGTCACTCCCCTACACTGCCATTGCCATTTCCACGCTACCATCTCCAACCTCTTCTCTCCTGTCATAAAACACCACTGCTGCCCTCTCCAACTACCAACCATTATCAGATTATCTCTCTGACAAGTATTTTCTCATACCACAAAATATCGCCAGTGTCAACCAAACCATCAACCAAAACAATCATCACCTTCGACTTATATTATATCCACCACCATCACAGTTCACTATCATCCTTACAACCACCATCATCCCTACCATCACCATCACCACTAATTATCACTACTGTCTCCCACACCATCCACCAGAATCCCCTTTCCCCATTCCTTCCCCTACATCAATCATCGGAACCTCTATCGATCAATACACAAATACCACCACCACCACCACCACTACCACCACCACTACCACCATCACCACCAACTACCACTATCACTAGCCACCATCCTCACCACAATCACCATCACTACCACCATCACCACCACTACCACTATCACCACCTCCACTCTCCCATCAAACCACTAAATTCCACTGTCAATTAGGCTGAGCCGAAATCCGGGTCTCATCATTGCTGTGAATAATGGTCCCACATCAATCACACGTTGCAGTTATCTTCGACCTGCTTTGGGCCAAGTACTATAATTTGTCAAATGAATCACTCTCTACTTTATATACCTAGGGTTTTTCTCCTTTGTTATAATACTGAAGCTTCTTGAGGAATACTAAGTGCCCTTGAAGATACCTTTTGCTATATCATAGGTAAACAAATATAAAAAAAATATTAATTAGCAATGTATGAATAAGTAACAAATCTATACATAGTCAACAATAAATGAATGAATCAATGAGTGAATGAATAAATAAACATATAACATGAAAAGATATATGGACAGTGATTTTCATTCCCTTGAAATATTGTCAGCTATTTATTACGTAAATTTATCATACATTATCCTGCCATATTTACACACACACAATGTTTTACCCTCTTGATATATTGCTAAATATTATGCACGAGATAAATCTGCTAGACGGAGCGCACTTCGCCAGACAAAACATAATTCACGGGCAAGAAAGTGGCAGGTTGGAGCTGCAAGATCTGCACCTCATATTATACTTGGTGCTGTGTTACACGGTCAGGGGTGCAGCCAAGACCCAAGTAAATTACCCTCGGTGTGGGAGGTAATATTGGCCTGGAACCCGGACAAGTGAGGCTCCTGCTCTGATCTCCGCTAATTAATAATATATATTCCTATGTGTATTTCGAGATTGGCTTACTCACTCATTCACACTTTGTGGCCACTGTCATCTCAGACTATCGCTAATTTCTTTTACGTCACAACATGATGTGATAAGTTGATATAACTGTTCTGTGTTAATTATAATGTCTGTCACTTCGTTCACAATGGAGTAATGTCATGGAATTTTTAGTCTTTTTTGTCCATATGGTATATTGTCAACTGCTTCACTCAACCGTACATGCAACTCAGAGTTACGGAGATTTTGAAATTGAGACAAATTTTTGGGAAATCTTGAGTGTGTAAAAACATTCGATGTGTAAAATAATATTCAATGTAGAAAATTGGCTTCCGTTTGTCTTAGGATGTGTCTCATGCTGCGGCTTGTCGTTTATGCGTGTAGTTCTCTCCACCCCAGTTTTCACCATGTAAAGTGATTCATTCATTACATCTGACAAGAGCACTGTGAGGGCGGCAGGGAGAAAACATGATCAAGTTCCTTAACTAGTGTTCCCAAATGGCTTCAGAGTTAAGCAACCATCATCATATTTTACGGCAAGTGTTGTATTAACTGCATTTCTAATAAAGATTTATGTGTGTTGTAAGTATTTATCATGCTATAATAGTGCATAATTATTAAGTAAAGATATTAATAGTTTGCTTTTTTCTTGCACTGTAACGACTGTATTTGGAAATTTATATAGTTGTATTTATCGTATTAATTTCTCAATTTTCAACACCCGTAATACCAAATCGCTAAAAAAAAAAAAATATATATATATATATATATATATATATATATATATATATATATATATATATATATATATATATATATATATATATATATATATATATATATATATATATATATATATATATATATATATATATATATATATATATATATATATATATATATATATATATATATATATATATATATATATATATATATATATATATATATATATATTCTGTGCAAAAAACTCCTAAATACACTATATGCGAAATGAAAATAAATCACTACCGCATAATCCCTATTGCCTTATGTAGTAATTCTCAAGCACAACAGAATACTTAATTTTACTCGTATCAATAGCTTCTTCCTCCCCTGTAGGATATACAGGTATACACAAGCATTCTATAAATATTTAGTGGTGACTTCCACCTAGCAGATGATATTAAAAAAGTTTATCCAAAAATCTGGTGAAATCAAGCCTTCTCGAAACTTTTCCAGAGAAAGACGAAATATTCTAAACCAGGAGTAATAAGTATGCAAAAATATGAAGGCACAGAAATTCAGAGTTTATTATTAGAAACTGAAACAAAAAAAATATATTGCATTCATCTTTAAGCTAATTTATCCCCTTGAGTACAATGACTTATCCCCTTGAGTACAATGACTTAATCCTTTGGTGAACAATGTCTTAACCCCTGGAATACAAATACCTTGAGTAAGATGATTTTATTCAAAAGGGGTTAAGTTCTCGTATCCAAGTGGTTAAGTCATCGTATTCAGGGTTAAGTCATCGTACTCAACGGTTAACCCACCATATCTCCCTTACCCTTTGTCTTTATCTCCCCATAACATCTCTACCCCCATTGATGCTCCCTCACCCCCCTTCCTTCTCTGACTCAACCCCGACACCAAAAGCTCATCTTACAACCATAAAATTTGTGCTTATCTTCTTTATCAGCCCCTCTGCCCCGAGCATAGCCTCTTGTCCTCTATACCCTTCAGCCTCTAACCTCGATTACCTCCTCCTCCTCCTCCTCCTCCTCCTCCTCCTCCTCCTCCTCTTCTTCTTCCTCTCTCTTTTCCTCTTCCCTAGTCTTCCCAATGTGGTTTATCCTCCAACCATTGTCTTCTCCTTCATTTGTTTTCCTGCAGAACACAGCCTCTCATGCTTCCACCATTAGCATCCATGTCTTCGTCATTGATATATTTTTCTCTCATTTCTGTCTCTCCCCTCCACTTGCATGTCTTCTTTCTTCTCTCTACCTTCTTGCCTCCCTCCCTCACCCTTCCCTAGAACCCACACTGCCAGAGGGGTAATGGGTACGAAACTCCCCTCAGGCCACTACACCTTAATTGTTTTCTATAATCATATGAACCCGGGATAGGGGTTACTTGAGGCGGTGTTTAGAAGCTTCTGTCGTCTTCAGGTGTACTCCAACTACCTTTCATTTCAGTTCACTTAATTAGCCTATGAAACAAACAGCATAGGTACAGGTTCTAAGCGCAGGTGTAGGGATCTAGAGATTTTTCATCGTATCAAATTTTGTTTTAATGTCTCTTCTTTTCGTTGACAAAAAAAATGGAAATAATTATTGTTTATCGCTTTTCTTTTCTTTTGTCTTAGATATATCCTTGTCAGTTGGCTAAGTCCCTCAGAACAATCAGCTTCTCTTACCACTGAGAGTCTTGGCTTCGACCTTTGTGACTTTAATAAGAATTTTGCGTTTAAAAATAAAAGTTTTGACTCCCCTCCTTTGGCTTGTAGTTGACCACTCTTGTAGAATAAAAGGACCCAAGATACTTACCCTTGTGTTCGCCTCTCTTGCACACTTGTGGATCTAATTAAAACTCTGCGTTTTAATTTGTCTGAATTATTCCCCATCAGTATTTAGTTTTGCATCCAAATTGCTTTATTAGTAACTAACTTATAATTAAAGCACAAGAGGCAGAATTTTTTTAATTAATGATGTGTTTCGTGGATGTACAGTAAAGTAGCCTACATAGTTCTATATTGTGAATACGTAGTGCACACTTACCTTCATCTCAACCTTGTGTAAAGTCGGAGGTATATAAATCGTGTATTAATGTGTAGAGGTGACTGTATGTAATTATCTGAGTACTATATATATTTTAAGCCTTATGATCAAGGGACATAGGGGCGGCATTGATGGAGGATGATTGTGTAGCGAACAACGTAGTGAAAAGTCACCTTTCAGTTCCATGGCCAAGTTTATTACAAGAGGAATATCAATCTATTCTACGCAATAAGTAAACCACTAAACCTACATTACAAAATGTTGGCCATTTTATCCATCTTAACGATCACCTTTCCTAACCGACTAACTGATGGTGTTGTTCCCTGTGTGAGAGTTTTATTTCCATGACGTTTCATCATGTATGTTTCCTGACATGCAATCAGACCTTCGCTAACCAGTTTTTCCTCCCCCTTCTTTTGACATATTTCCTTTCAATTGTTTTCATATTCATTAAAAGTTTCCCCTGAAAAGTTTTATATTTTATTCGCTTTTTTTCAATTATATCTGTTAAGCTAAACCGTACTGCAGCATCCATGCAATTATAGTATATAAAATTACTATATACTTGTGGTAATATGGTCTGATATATTTATTAATGTATGTATTAGATTCTTGACGCAGTTTTGTCTTAAATATCATCTTTAACTCATAACTTTGTTTACTGTTACCTGCGCTTGTCCATAAACCGGGGCGGTGAGTCACGGGTGTTGTGGAGTGTTGATATATGGCGTGTGTGTGTGTGTGTGTGTGTGTGTGTGTGTGTGTGTGTGTGTGTGTAGCAAATCTCCTCACTAGATTTATGGCTCCATTACCAAGGAATTCTCAGCCATTCTTAGTATTTCGTGGACGAATTTTGAGATCAGGGGAAAATTTACCACAAACTTTAAAGTCACATAAAGCTTATTGTGCCCAAGAGTTATCTGGGTATTATACTGTTTATGATGGAATGTGAGGCAGCCTTATACTGATCTTACAAGTGCTGCTCAAGATACACTTTTAACACACACACACACACACATTCTCACATCTTGTACTTCCCTCCAAGTACAGTATATGACCTGCAGGTACTCAGATACAAGGGACACACGGACCTCCTAACAAGTCAACATCAGTAACTCCCTCTATTAGTGTCCACGTCCCCTCTTACTTGAGTCCAGATGTATGGATTGTGTCACTACTCGCTACAGGACTGTCAGAAAACGTCACCTAACATAAACTGTTGGGGCGGCTCGTGTAGTATCTCCTGTACTGTCAAACTTGCCGAGTTACATTGAATAATGACTTTAAACACAGCAAAAGGTATTTACCTGAGTGATAGACAAAGTGACAGATCGTCAATATAGACTTTAATAGTTGAACTGAAATTAATATTAATATGGAGACAACGCTGTAAACTTTATTTTCATATATCAAATGTGTCTTCCTAAAGTTGATATTTGGCACCAGGTCGGGGTGACAACCTTGAGTAGTGTACAGTATGTTCCCTGAGTGGCTGTTAAGACAAGCTGCTTGATTTGTTGCCGCGTCAGGCCCTGAGGGAGGGAAGGAGGGAAGGTGTCGTGGCAGTATTGTAGTAGTAGATAACATTGTCGTGATGGAGGGAGGGAAGGAGGGAAGGTGTCGTGGTGATGGAGGGAGGGAGGGGGAAGGAGGGAAGGTGTCAGTATTGTAGTAGTAGATAACATTGTCGTGATGGAGGGAGGGAGGGAGGGAAGGAGGGAAGGTGTCGTGGCAGTATTGTAGTAGTAGATAACATTGTCGTGATGGAGGGAGGGAGGGAGGGAAGGAGGGAAGGTGTCGTGGCGTGGCAGTATTGTAGTAGTAGATAACATTGTCGTGATGGAGGGAGGGAGGGAGGGAAGGAGGGAAGGTGTCGTGGCAGTATTGTAGTAGTAGATAACATTGTCGTGATGGAGGGAGGGAGGGAGGGAAGGAGGGAAGGTGTCGTGGCAGTATTGTAGTAGTAGATAACATTGTCGTGATGGAGGGAGGGGAGGAGGAAGGAGGAAGGTGTCGTGGCAGTATAGTAGGGTAGTAGATAATATTGTCGTGATGGAGGGAGGGAGAGGGAGGGAAGGAGGGAAGGTGTCGTGGCAGTATTGTAGTAGTAGATAACATTGTCGGGATGGAGGGGAGGGAGGAGGGAAGGAGGGAAGGTGTCGTGGCAGTATTGTAGTAGTAGATAAATATTGTCGTGATGGAGGGGAGGAGGAGGGAAGGAGGAAGGTGTCAGGGCAGTATTGTAGTAGTAGATAACATTGTCGTGATGGGTGGAGGGAGGGAGGAAGGAGGGAAGGTGTCGTGGCAGTATTGTGTAGTAGATAACATTGTCGTGATGGAGGAGTGAGGGAGGAAGGAGGAAGGTGTCGGGCAGTATTGTAGTAGTAGATAACATTGTCGTGATGGAGGAGGAGGGAGGAAGGAGGAAGGTGTCGTAAGTATAGTAGTAGAGATAACATTGTCGTGATGGAGGGGAGGAGGAGGGGTGAAGGAGGGAAGGTGTCGTGGCAGTATTGTAGTAGTAGATAACATTGTCGTATGGAGGAGGGAGGGGAGGAAGGAGGGAAGGTGTGGCAGTATTGTAGTAGTAGATACATTGTCGTGATGGAGGGAGGGAGGGAGGGAAGGAGGGGAAGGTGTCGTGCAGTATAGTAGTAGTAGATAACATTGTCGTGATGGAGGGAGGGAGGAGGAGGAAGGAGGGAAGGTGTCGTGGCAGTATTGTAGTAGTAGATAACATTGTCGTGATGGAGGGAGGGAGGGAGGGAAGGAGGGAAGGTGTCGTGGCAGTATTGTAGTAGTAGATAACATTGTTGTGATGGAGGGAGGGAGGGAGGGAGGGAAGGAGGGATAGTGTTGTGATGACATCATTAACATACAACCATGTATTATCGTAGACTATTCCAGATCACCAGCAGTAAGGCGGACAATTCCATACACAGTGCAGTATATCTCTCACAAAACGATCTAATGCAACGAATAAAATTGTCCTTTATTACACATATAGTTGTGTCTTGTGTTTATTTGTACCTTGTTCATCTGGTAGAGCACGTAGGATGGCACACAACTGTGTAGGAGCGTGGCCACACAACTGTCACACACACACACACCTGCGTTAGGTCACTACAGGGTATTGGTGTAAGTGAGGTAGACTACAATACGTGTCACAGTGTTACATATGTCTACGTGTCTTCTACAGCCAAGTGTTTCGTTATATTTGTTCGCTTTTATAAACTGTTGTATCGTACACAAGTTGTCGCTGCTCGTCTCTCGAGGATAGACTGAGAGTTCGTTGGTGAGGGTTAAATTTACAACTTATCTCTCTGTAATAATATTCTGGTCCACGTTATCAACCTGTCAGCTTAATCATCTTGGTGAGGGAGGTGAGGAGAGAGAGGAGCATGTTCGTGGTGGTGGTGTTAGTGGTGGTAGTGGTAGTGGTGGTACTGGTAGTGAGAGAGGCAGCCGCTGGGTAATAAGAGCCAATATAAGACCTCATTATAAG
>NW_024732103.1:0-21096 GCF_018991925.1 Homarus americanus
CTAATAATTGCAATATCATGTATAACTTTTATTTCCCAGAATAGTGTTTTAAGTTCAGGTTAAGAGGTGCGCATATGTTGGTGTACCATTATTTGATTGTGTCTGTAGTGTTGGAGGGAATATAAGTGTCAAATTTTACAGTGTGTCTCATTCATCCTAGTCACAGACACTTTCCTTCCACGGGTCACGGAGAATTCATGTTGTTAGTAAAGTTATGTGTTCTTGTGCTGGTTCGGGATTTTTCTCAAAGGGGCGCTTCCACTGCAATTTCCATCTAATAATTAATAAACCCCAATTCAAGTGAGAAATTAAAGCTCCAGTAATTCCGACTGGTTACATATACATAGTGTACATATAATACACCATCACACTCCTTCACTATCACAACACTCACACAAGACCATTACACCCGCCAATGATATTTACACCCACACAAGAATTTTACATCTCATCTACCACCGTTACATTCACTTATAACCGCTAAATTTCCCATGACCATAACATTCCCAAATGACTCTTACATTCACCCATGACCATAATGTTCCCCCATGATCATCACACTCACCAATGACCCTTACTTTTACCTGCCATTTCAGGACATGGTAAAAACGTGACCACATAATACGTTTAATACTTTTGGGTCTCAGTACACTTCTTCACCCTTTCCTCCTCCTATCGTCACCTCTTTCCCTCCTTTCCATCTTTCTCTCTCAACTCAACTCTCCTTCCCTCTACTACTTTATCCATTAACCTATACTTCCTCACTCATACTCTACTTTCCCTTTATCATCTCTAAATCTTCATTTTTCCTTCCCTTCTTCTTCTTCCTCCCGATCCATTATCCCCTCCCATTCATCACACCACCTATGTTTCCATCATCCCATTACTCATTGTTAACCTTCCATTAGCCCTTCTTCTTGCCTTTCCCTCTATATCCCCTCCATCTCCTCCATCAGCATAAAAAATCCTCTGCACGTTCCTCTCTCCACACCTACTCTTCCTTCCTTTTTCCTTACCCCCATCCAAAAGGCATCTTATTTCCCACTCCTATCCCATATCCTCCACCTTATCTACCCAACCAGCACCCATTATTCGTCCTTTACTACCAGCAACCTTTTCCCAAAATCTCAACGGAACAGCTTCATCCATAAACAACAACCAACACATCTCCTTCACTAAAGATACCCAGCTTTCCTGCTTCACTAACACTACCCATTATACCTCCTCCACCACCAACGCTAATCAAACGTCCCTCATTATTCACACGGATTACGCTTCTCACACTACCAATACCAATCTTAATTTCATCAGTATCATTTCTGATTAAATTATCGACAGCTATTATATTCCCCACGCACCAACATCCACCTCACCAACATGTCTTCACATCTCTCCACTATTATCACCACACAATGAAAACTACACTATTATCACCACACAATGAGAACTACACTATTATCACCACACAATGAGAACTACACTATTATCACCACACAATGAGAACTACACTATTATCACCACACAATGAGAACTACACTATTATCACCACACAATGAGAACTACACTATTATCACCACACAATGAGAACTACACTATTATCACCACACAATGAGAACTACACTATTATCACCACACAATGAGAACTACACTATTATCACCACACAATGAGAACTACACTATTATCACCACACAATGAGAACTACCCTATTATCACCACACAATGAGAACTACACTATTATCACCACACAATGAGAACTACACTATTATCACACACATGAGACCACACTATCACCACTGGTGAGAACTACACAATTATCACCACACAATGAGAACTACACTATTATCACCACACAATGAGAACTACTATTATCACCACACAATGAGAACTACACTATTATCACCACACAATGAGAACTACACTATTATCACCACACAATGAGAACTACACTATTATCCACCACACAAGAGAAATACACTATTATCACCACAATGGAACTACACTATTATCACCACATTTGAAACTACACCTAGTATCACACATGAGAACTACACTATTATCACCACGCATTGAGAACTACACTATTATCACACGCATTGAAACTACACTATTATCACTTCACACAAGAGAACTACACTATTATCACACACAATGAGAACTACACTATTATCACCACACAATGAGAACTACACTATTATCACCACACAATGAGAACTACACTATTATCACCACGCATTGAGAACTACACTATTATCACCACACAATGAGAACTACACTATTATCACCACACAATGAGAACTACACTATTATTACCACACAATGAGAACTACACTATTATCACCACACAATGAGCACCACACAATATTATCACCAAACAATGAGTACCACGCTATTATCACCATACGAACGTCACAATATTATCACCACACAATGAGCACCACAAAATATTATCACCACACAATAAGCACCATATTATTATCACCACATAATGAGTACCACACTATTATCACCATACAATGAGCACCACACTATTATCACCACGCAATGAGCACCATACTATGAGCACCACACAATGAGCACCACACTATTATTACCACGCAATGAGCACCACACTTATCGCCACACTATGAGCACCAACTATTATCACCACACAATAAGCACTACACTATGAGCACCACACAATGAGCACCAACTATTATCACCACACAATAAGCACTACACTATGAGCACTACACTATGAGCACCACACAATGAGCACCACACTATTGTCGCCACACAATGAGCACCACACTATTGTCGCCACACAATGAGCACCACACTATTGTCGCCACACAATGAGCACTTTCACCCAATATTATCACCACACAATGAGCACCACACTATTATCACCACACAATGAAACACCATACAATAAGCACCACCCAATATTATCACCACACAATGAGCACCACACACAATATTATCATCACACACATTATCACCACAATAATGAGCACCACACAAATGAGCACCACACACATATCACCACACAACGGCACCACACACATATCACCACACAATGAGCACCACACACACATCACACACAATGAGCACCTCACACACATCACCACACAATGAGCTAACCACACAATGAGCACCACACAATATTATCACCACACAATGAGCACCACCCTATTATCACCACACAATGAGCACCACACAATGAGCACTACACACATTATCACACAATGAGCACTACCAATAATATTATCACCACACAATGGTTAACCACATCAATATTATCACCACACAATGAGTTAATCACTAATAACATTATCACCACACAACGAGCACCACACTAACATTATTACCACAACAACGAGCACCACACACACACACCACACAATGAGCACCACACAATATTATCACCACACAATGAGCACCACACAATATTATCACCACACGAGCACCACACAATATTATCACCACACAATGAGCACCACACAATATTATCACCACACAATGAGCACCACACAATATTATCACCACACAATGAGCACCACACAATATTATCACCACACAATGCGCACCACACAATATTATCACCACACAATGAGCACCACACAATATTATCACCACACAATGAGCACCACACAATATTATCACCACACAATAAGCATCACCCTAATATCACACACAATGAGCACCACACATTATCACCACACAATATTATCACCACAAAATTCATCATCACAAAATTATCACCCCACAATGAGCTAACTCACACAATGAGCAATCACACAATATTATCGCCACACACATTATCACCACACAATGAGCACCACACATTATCACCAATAATGAGCACCACACAATATTATCAACACACAATATTATCACCACACAATGAGCACCACAATATTATCACCACACAATGCGTGCACCACACATATCACCATACAAATGAGCACTACACACACATCACCACACACGAGCATCACACAATATTATCACAATGAGCACCACACAATATTATCACCACACAATGCGCTCCACACAATATTATCACCACACAATGAGCACCACACAATGAGCACCACACAATATTATCACCACACAATGAGCACCACACAATATTATCACCACACAATGAGCACCACACAATATTATCACCACACAATATTATTACCACACAATGAGCACCACACAATATTATCACCACACAATGTCCAGCGAAGAAAACATTTCTCTCCTCAATTCAATGTCGTATGGCAATTCAGCATCTCGTGATCCTTCACCAAACATTTGTTTCTTCTTTTTGGGTCGACCCTGACGCTCCATGACTATCCCCAGATCATTGCAAATTTCTTTGGCATAGTTTACTCCATTACTCACTAAAAAGTAGCAACTTAATCTAAAATTACAGACTCAGAGTACAGTGAAAATGGATGTCTGACATAAGCCCCCCGACGAAAGCCACCCAGACAAAAGCCCCCCAGACAAAAGCCCCCTACTTTGATCGGGGTGGCTTTTGTCTGACAACCCTAACCCTAACCTAACCTAACCTAACCCTAACCTAACCAATAATTAACCACAGAGAAGAACAGTATATTTTACCCTCAACTATTTAATTATGTCCGTAACTTTTGAAAGCCCTTACTGTTGTCAGACAAAAGCCACCCCGATCAAAGTAGGGGGCTTTTGTCTGGGTGGCTTTTGTCGGGGGGGCTTTTGTCTGTACCCCAGTGAGGATAGTGTCTTGGTATAAAATCGCAATGCTGTGAAACAAAATCTTAATATTTAATCTCAGTACCGCAGCAAAAGTCACATCAATATTTTTTAACCAATACTTTAATATTTCTCACCTAATAGTATTATGTCTTCCAACGAAGTAAATAACTGGATCGAAAACACAAGAGAACTTAAAAGTCGTCTAGCCTCCCCTCGTCTTGTCACGATGGAGATTTATGCAGAACTGAAGTGAATTGCTTGTAACTGGTGGATTGGTCGGCTGTACATGAACTGATATGACCCGAGACCGCATGGTTTTGCAGCTACTGGAGACGTTAATCCTTCCCTTTGTATCGGCGGCAAGTTAATCCTCGTCGTGTCTGACCTAACACCTGACCCACACCACATGAGCTCACTGGCGTACTTGTTTGAAGTTGTTTCCTTAATCCTCAACAGGTTACAGGTTGTGTGTGTGTGGCGGGGGGGGGCGCATAGCAAGGGTGCAGCTCATGACGTGGCCGTGATGATGTGGGTCAGGTGTTAGGTCAGACACGACAAGGATTAACTTGCCGCCGATACAAAGGGATGGATTAACGTCTCCAGTAGCTGCAGATATGGGTGATGAGCAGACCCAAAAGTGCCGCCCGGGGCGGACCGCCCTAAGCTACGCTAGTGCAGGGGAGGGAGTTGGTATGGGCCAACATAACAGTTGACCTGGCTGCTCTGAGAGGAGCGCCAGGTACGTCTTGACCCTTCGGTGGTGTGTGTGGGTGTGTGTGTGTAATAAACTTTACGTCGCTCTTACATTATGACTCTACTAAACATGCCTTCATCGTGGTACACGCTGACATTAACTGTAATACGGTACTAGTGACTGATAATACTCTCTCTCGGTCTATCATTCTGTCATGCATAGTCAATAATTCATAACTACCTCTTCAGAAAACTAACAATATCAAATTTCTATTTCCTTTCTCGTTCATTTCCCTTCATTTCAGAAACCACTTTTCATGTAAATGTGGTGATTCCAGCCGAAGTCGGTTCACATTAACTTGTCTGTCTTGACAAAAAAGTACAGAAACTTATGGGATTCACGTGCAGCCAGGAAGCCAAACAGACCTTATAGTATTAGGGACATCCACTCACAAATATATCCCGAAGGAGTTTTTTTTTAATCCATCGTAATGTCCAACTATTAGAAAACAGTATCAGTGTTAATATTCAAAATTGATTATTCGAGAATCTTTACTTTTTGTCTCATTTCCCGTTGAAATATCAGTAATGAGCAGATCTCTCACAAATATATCAACGATTCGAATCCCGCTTGGTTCTTACACACGTGAGCAGGGTGTTATCCAGTGTGAACCTCACTGCCACACATCAAAGGTTACCCGCCCTCCGGCATTCTCCTCTACGAACACTGGATGGACCAACCGCCCGACCGGCTAGTAAGCTGATAGGTAGCACAGTACTACTATACTGGCCAACAATCTGTGCTTAATATGTTAATCTGCTTCCATCTGCGTTTTGTGTTTATCAGACTACTTTAATAGCCTCCCAAATACAAAAAAAGATAAAAATAAAATGAAAACTTCATTATTCGCGTAATAATGTTCACTACACTTCTCCCACAGCTTGTCCGGTTTATACTCTGCCGTTTGTATAAAATGGTAACAAGCTTTATTACAATTGACTATAGTTAGTAGCTGTAGCCAGAGAATTATTCACCCATAAACAATAATCACTCCGCTGACCACCTGATCACTTAATATATTTATTAGATCTATAAACAAAGGGATAAGACGAATCAAACTTGCATATACTCGTATGCCTTTATATATTACGAGAGGGCATAGTGACAAACTCAGTAATACTCACTATACACTCACCCATAGTGATAAACTCACTAATACTCACACAAAACTCACACCTACACTCACCCACAGTGACAAACTAGTAACACTCACCCATTCACTCACCCATAACTACAAACTCAGTAATACCACTCACACTCACCAAGTGATAAACCTGCTAAAACCACACACATACACTCACCCATAGTGACAAACCAGCTAACACGCACACATACACTACCCATACACCACCCAGCTACAAACACAGTAACACCCACACATACACTCACCCATACGCTCACCCATAGTTTCAAACCCGCTAACACTCACCCATTCACTACCCAGAGTTACAGGCACTAGAGGCGGCAGCACGGGCGGTCACCTGGAGGTAGTATAGGCCCGATAGATAATGGTGCTGACGTTAACGATGGTAAGTGTCCTTCTAGTTATTTGTAATATAAATAACAATAAACTACACCGCGGATATTAATAAACTTTAATAATAAGTTATCATACATATTGTCTTTATTTATTATGTTTGTTTGTTTATCCTCGAGTCTAATATAATCAATATTTGGTTATATTACTTTATTTATACTGTAGTGACATTCCCCCACAACTGCGTAGCAGCTCACCACCTGCTATCGCATTCCAATGTGCCGCCTTCCCTAGCAACCAACCAGATGTTCAATTTCAATTTCAATTTCAATTGTTTATTCCGATAGAGAAGGGATCCTAGTGCTGTCACTAGGTACCCTGTACAATGACACCAGAAGCATCTGGCAAGTGTGAAAAGTATATACAGTATAACATTATAAAGGACTACTAAAGCCTAAGAAGGAAGGATGTTCCTTAACACATAATTAATATTATTTACAAAATATCTGGCCAGTATTGGGAGGATCATCGTTCCGTCAGGGTCGGAGGATGGGCAGGCGTCACGGAAGCGTTGGGGGGACATCTTAGGTAGTGGATATGGGTGCGGCTGTCGGGTCTTCTGCATAACGCACAAGAGCGTTGCTCAGGGATGTGGGGATACCAATCAAGCAAAGTCATACCGATGATGATACGGGCAGCAATCACGTCCCCTTCCACGACCCCTTTCCTGCAGACGTAAAGAGAAGTCAGGAAGCTTTACGGAGGACATCGTAGCATGTGGGCAGGGAGTCCAGATGGCTGCTTCCAGCTTTCTTCTGTTTACGGAGTGATTTGGGTCCTAATCTGTAAGAGTGTTCTGAGGAACAACGTAGTCAGGTGTGGCCTGTTGCAGCCAGTCTTGGCAAGGTCATCTGCTGCCTCATTCCCCAAGATACCGACATGACTAGGTATCCATAGGAATGTCAGGACGGCCTTCATCCTGAAGTGGACGGCCTTCATCCTGAAGTGAACCAGATGTTACCATATCTTAGCAACGAAACCATTCACCGGCTACTTCTCAGGTTTTCCCACCATGACTCCGCAGCGGCTGCTGCATAAGCTCTGCTCTCCATTGAGATTCCACTTGAGAACCGAACCTCGGCGAGGTAGGTTTCCCGGCTCCACGCTCCTTCCTCCCGAGGTACCACGTGACCATGTTCACTCAGACCAGGCGAAGGTTGTTAGACTGATTCGGTCAGCACCCTTCGCGCAAACTCAATCTTCTTGTCAAGAGAAAATTCGACCACCCGAATCGGGTGACAGGGTCCGCAGTAAAGGCGGTACCCTATCACCGAGGAATGGGGACAGACCAAAATTACCTTACGAATCTCAATGGAGTCGACGTCATTTGAAGCCTGCCTTCAAGACAAAGTTTGGGAGTCATTTCACACAGAATCGAGTATCTGAAAAACATGAACTGCTGAGCTGATTGAGATCAGCTTCACTGTTGGAAGCTGACCAACAACGCTGCCCTTGTTGGCTTCCCCAAAACAACTTCTCACCTGTTTTACTGCTGGGAGAAAACTGAAAAACCATACCAGCAAAGACCCACTGCTGCCACAAATGCCAGAAGTATGGCCATCTGGCGCGAAAGTGTCGTGCCGGGAGGTGTGTTCAGCTGCGGACACCCGGCCACACTGACGCTGATCGCCAGGCGGCCGCGAAGAAGTGCGGCTTAGGGATCCTCACCTCCTCCGACCGGGAGTGTCCCAAGGAGGGAGGAGGTGCAGGCCAGGCTGCGGCTAAAGAGAAATTGACCTACAAGGAGGCCCTCCTTGTAGTGAAGAATCAAGAAAAGAACAACCAAGACAAGAACAACCAAGACAAGAACAACCAAGATAAAAACAACCAAGACAAGAACAACCACGAACCCGATAACATTACACTATCTTTGACATCGATTATTGATGTGTACGAGAATATCCCAACAGAAGACCAGAAAAAGAAGACCAAAAAAGAAGACGAAGATCAAGAAGAAGAATGGAAAGTGAAAAGTAAAAAAAAAAACAAGAGAAAAAGAAGTCCAACCAATCAGCTTGACGAAATAGCCAAACGGCGAAGAGCCAATCCCCAACAACTTGAATTGAGATTCGTCGACTGCTGACACGGAGCTGCGAATACCTTATTTTGCTGCATGTTTAGTCCGCAATTTGTGATAAGACACCAATCCTAGTAATTACTTCAATGGGACCAAAAGGAAGGTTGTTAGATCCTGATCCCGGTCGCATAACCTTCTCAAGAAACTCAATTCTTGTCAGAGAAAACCCTGACCACTCAAATTGGCTAAAGAAAATTCTCATTGCATCACCTTCTGAGGTCAATAGGGTCACAAATCACACCCTCATGAAACTCAATGAGTTCTAATGTCATTTTTTGAAGCTCCCTGCCTTCAAGACAACCCTCTGTTTTGGAGTTTGGCTTCCCCACATGAAAGAAATCAGAGTATCTGGAAAACATGAACCGTTGAGCTGATTGAGACTCAGTTCTTCAATTGAATTGAAAGCATCAACAACTGCTCCTTGTTATTTCAAAACATCTCAGGGCTCCTGTTTTTTACTGCTGGGGAGGAAAATCCCCAGTAAACCATACCGAAGAAAGACCCACTTGCTGCTATAAATGCATCTCAAAGGTTGCCTGATAGTGTTCAGTCATGGACACTCCAATACACTGATGGGATTTCACAGTGGTTATGAAGAAGTGTGTGGTTAGGGACTACCCTCCTCCGGATGTCCCATGAAAAGGAGGAGGCAGGTGCTGTGTTGGCCAAAGAGAATGGACTTTGCCAAGGAGGCCTCCAGAAAGTGAAGAATTTAAAGAAAACGTAACCAAATATAAAGAAACAACCAAGACAAGAACAACCAAGTATAAAAACAACCAAGACAAAGAACCACTATAAAACCCGGAGTGAAATATTATTACACTGTCTTCTGACATCGATGATGTAATATGAATATCTTGAACAGAAGACCACATACAGTAGCAGAAGAAGATCAAAAAGAAGAAGACGAAGATCAAGTAAAGAAGAATGAAAGAAAGTAAAAAAAGAAAACAAAGAGAAAAAGAAGTCCAACTAATCAGCTGGTTTCTTCGAAATAGCCTAACGGCGAAGTGTGCTCAGTAATCCCCAAAATAACCTGAACTTGGATTAGTTCGATTTGGGAGAACTGGTCCCCAAGGGAGTGTAGGTTCTTCCTGCTCACGCTCCTTCCCCGAGGTACCACGTGACCACACCCACCCTAACTGGTTAATTGATTCCGGTCGAGGTACCTGCCCAAGAACTCAATCTTCTGTCGAGAAAATTTTTTGACCACTGGAATCAATACGGGGTGACAGGCCGTCCGTAGTAAAGGTTTTGCAATTCCTTACCATCACCTTTCTGAGGAACGCACTTACGAAACTCAATGGAGTCGATGTCATTTTCTGGAAGCTCTCGCCCTTCACACAACTTGGTCTTTGGAGTCATTTCCCACACAGAAAATCAGAGTATCTGGAAAACATGAACCTTGCTGAGCTGATTGAGATCAGCTCCCACCAGCCTGGAAGCTGACCAACAACGCGCCTCCTTGTTGGCTTCCCCAAACAATCTCCCTAGCTCCGTTTTACTGGGAGGAAAATCCAGCAAAACCATACTAGCAAAGCACCCCAATTTCGGCCATAAATGCTAGAAGTATGGGCTATCTAAGCAGAAAGTGTCGTCGGAGGTGTGTCTGTCATGGACACTGGCCACACTTGACGATCAGGGCGGCATAGGAAGCAAGGCTGGTTAGGAGTTCTCACTCCTCCCTCCCTCACTGGAGTGTCTCAAGTGGAGGGAGAGTGCAGGTGTATCACATTATGTACAAAGAGACTGACCCATGGCGATAGCTTCCTAGTGGTAGAAGAATCAAGCGAAAAGAAACCAAGACAAGAACAACGTTATCAAGAACAAACTAAGATAAAAAAACAACCAAGACAAGAAGAATAACCACTTGAACCTTGAGAACACTACACTATCTTGGACATCTCGAAGGATTATTGATAAAATTTAGAATATCCCTAACAGAAGACCAGAAAGAAGAAGACCAAAGAAGAAGAAGATCAAGAAGAACAAGAAAGTGAAAAAAGGAAGAAAAACAAGAAGAGAAAAAGAAGTCCAACCAACCAAGCGAAATATTTAACGGCGAAGAGGTCAGGCCCCAACAACTTGAACTTGGGATTAGTTGGTAGCAAGAAAAAGAAGACCAAGATTATAGGGCGAAGAAAAGAAGACATCAGTTTCGGCTTTAGCCCACGGCGAAGAGCCAGCATCCCCAACATCAGCTCGTCAGGCCGGTTTTTCACCTTCTGCCCATCGCCACGAGTAACTGTGCCGCCGCTTTTTTCCTCCCCAAAAACTTCCCGGAAAGCCGCTAAGAAGGCTGAAAGCGCCCAGGCCGCCACGTTGGCGCATGCAAGAAGAAGAAGCGCAGGATGGTGCCACAAAGCATCCACATCTACAAGGTATCAACAAGTGCACCTCCATCGGCGAGTCCCTCCAAAGCTATGTTCATCAGGAACTTTCAGAACGACATCTTCCAGCGCATCAAGTTGCCGCCGAGTTTTCCTGCCTGGCGCATCAGTCACCAAACGCTCCAATTCACGCAAGTCAGTCCAGATAGTTGTCCGACCTTGCTGCCCGGTGAACGCTACACGCCGTGCCCGAGGGCGCACCAATACTGGCATATTCTTCTGTACAAGATAAGTTATTGTGACAACAAACACGCTCCCTCCCCACTACTATATTCGAATCGGAGCTCCCTTTTCTGGAGCCACAGTCAAGATGTTAAATATGACAGTACAATGACAGTGATATTGATGAGGAAATAATAAAAAGTGCACCTTATATTAATTCACATTCTCAAGTATGTAGAAACAGATCAAATCGAAATGATTATAAATAAATAACAAATTCTGCGTGAGTACTTTAGCACCCACTGCAAAGTGACATACATGGAGTGGTTTAGCCTATTTTTGCTTCAGAGACGCCTATTTCATGTAAACATCCATTTTATTCTTATTTTATTGAATTTCTTATCTAGTTATTTATTTATTTACTTATTCCTTGAAGGGTAATAATGTTAGCTTAGCCTGCTGCACCCACCCACCCTCCCGAATTGATGACTCCACTATTCAAAGCCTGCACGACTGTTGCTCAACTTCTACCGTTAGGCGATTGCAACTCCAACCAAATCATTTCCATTGTCGAAAACCATCTCAGAACAAAGTTCTTTGGCCCCAGGCGCCGAGCATAGACGTCTGCAGCAATTTTTTCTTCCCGCTAGTAGTGATTCTGCTGCCTGGGCGGGATGCGCGCCGGGCCAGCTGGATGTTCTTAAGACGATGGTAACGTTGCTTTGGCGGAATGGCACAACAGGTTGCGTCTCGAAAAGACCTTACCAGAGCCCTCATGAGGCCTCAGCACGACGCAGACATTCTTTGAAATCCTGGCTATTCACCACGCACCAGGCGCAGCCTGATTATATCTTGCGCTTCTGGTAACGACGCGATCTCACGAAGGGCCACGGTTCCGGCCCGCGGATGGGGCTTTGACAATCACTGGTGGTTGGGTGATTAAGAGCTGCTCTTTGCGGCAAGTTGCTTCCTCGTGGAGCTCCCTGTCTTCCAGTAATTCTGCGGGCAGTTCGGCGTTAGTACGGCCATCTCGACGGGCCGCAAACAGCCGCCACGGGCGGCCCGAAGCAGTTGTTGTTGTTGGTGGCAGATTGTCGGATCGTACTTCGACACGCAATGCCCAGGCGGCCTGCTTGCGGTTCCCGGCCGGAGCCCACGCGCCTGCACCGGACTGTGGATGGAGAAATCCCACCTGCAGATGAGGATATTTTGTGTTGTAGAGCGACCGGATCAGTAGACGCCACCACCGCCCACTCTGGACGGGTCAGTCTTTGAGTGCAAGCGCCTCGAACTGGGGTCCGCACTCGCCGGGAGAGGATGCCGCTCATTCGTGGTATCGATAACTGGAGCAGGGTGGTAATGTGGTCTGTTATTGCCTTTTCGGGTTAGAGGTTGCGCTGGTGTTGTGTGTGTTTTCAGAGCATTCTTGGCTCTGTTTTGAGGCCAGCATCCCAACGAGAGAAGGTTCGCTGGTTAGCTGCTGGCCTGACAGTAGCATTCCAAGACGCCGTTTCCGGATCACCTGAGCATCTTCACCGGTCGCCGGTGAATAATGACTGATTCTGTTCCGGAGTTTCTTTTGTTCGCGTGTTCCTTTGTGGCTGCCAGTAAATTATTTCTGGCTGATTGTGTCCAATGTTGAGTGCGTGAAGGAAGCTCTTCTTGATGTGGCTGTAGTCTTTCTGAGGTGTGATTCTGATCTGTTGCACACCCTGCTGGAATCCTGGAGGCTGCCGAGCGGTAGTCGCCTTACGCTTTCGGTTCAAGGCCGCCGTTTTCTCCGATCCCGGCAAGTGATCAGAATCCAGTGTAAGACGACTGGTCGGTTTTGGTTTTGGAATTCCCCAGCTGTGCGAGGATCGAGGTGATGATGCAGACGCGTTCTCTGGTTGATCAGCGGTAAAGCGCTTCTGCATGGCCGATTTTTATCCGTGTATCCATGCATTTACTTGTTGTGCTGCAGCGCAGCGTGTTGCAGGCCCGAGACTGCCACCAGTTTCTGTTTTGTAGGGTGAGCGTTGAAAAGTTCTGCCGAGTGGCCTGACTTGCGTGAAGCGCCCGACCTACGATGGGTCCAACTCCCAGCCGCTTGTGGCGGCGCGATGCTGCATCAGCGGTGTCTCGGGCGAAGCCAGAGAGAGAGTTTTGAGGTCTTCGGAGGTTGGCTTTTTCACTGTCGCCGAGAGGCTTCTGGTGAACTTGAGGTGGCTGGTGGAGGGCTCCAGTGGAAAGTGGACAGTGTAACCATTGTTCGGTGGGTCTGCTGTTCTTGGATTTAGCAGTTTCTGCTTGCAGGTGTCGACACTGCTTGCTCAGGTGTGACCAGTGGTGGCCTCCCACTTGTGGTCGAGGTGGAGGAGGCATCGATCTCATTGAATCTTTGCAGTTGTGGGGCTTGTCTGCTCTGTGTAGATTTTATGAGGAATTATTGTCACTTAGCTGACTGAAATGCCAGGGGTGGTAGTTTGCTTCCATTTGCAGATCAGATTCTGGTCCATTATGGTGTTTTGATACGGTCCTGAGAGCATTGCTTGAATATTTCAGCTTAGTTTATTGGCCTTTCAACCTAATGTGAGTGCTGGAGCACTGTAATTCCAATTTTTCGTGCGATCTGACGGCGTACTGCGCGTAGCGAGCTCTCTTGAGCATTGCTGAAGGCTTTGTTCCCAAGTAGATTTCTGCTTGCATGACCTCATTATAGCCAGGCTCCTGGGTTTCTTCTGTCCTGATACTGGAGAGCTGCTTGAAGTGAGTTTGGTCAAAACCAGATCAATATACTGTGTTGGTCCAGACTATCATGGTTTTTGAAGCGGAGAGAGCGTCTTGTCTGGTGTTCAGGTAGGATGCATAATGCCACTTGATGGATTCTTATTCCGAGTCCACACCTTCGTTGTGTTGTTAAAGGTATGGTCTAATGAACTCTACTATAAGTCAAAAGTCGTCTGCATGCGACAGGAGCCATTTTGTTGTCTGAAAGGCAAAGTTTTGACTGATTTTCCACCAGGACGTTGAACAGTGACAATTTATGATGTGCTCTCAGTGTGTCGGTTCCGTTTGTGACCCTGTAGCTTGAGGTTGCTCCCTTGGAAAGCGTACTTTCGCTTCTTCTTCAGTGAGTGTAGTTCTGGGATCCACCCCAGCAACTCTCCCTTGACGCCTTTTACAGCGAAGCTAATGGCCAAAGGATTTGCTAAATCGAAGGCTTTCCAGGTCGAGGAAGACTCACCAGAGCTGGTTTGTTGTCCACTGTGCTGAGTATCTCGGCGATGTTGTTGCTCGTGCCGGTGTTCTCGGATAAGCAAAGATGTGAGGGTGTGGGCTGCCCACTTTCCACTTGAGTCGGTTGGAGAGCCATTCTTTTCTCCGGTCTTCAAGCAGCTGAGAAGGAGATGGGCCTCGGCTTGTCTCTGGTTCTCTGGGCTGGAATGGGCTGCATTTGCCTTCTTCCATTCCGGTGGGAGTTTTGTGCTGTCCACGAGGCATTGATGGCTTGCAGCAGAGCCTGTGTCCGGGCTGTACCCGGCATGAGAGAGCATGGAGTAGGTTATCCTGTCGGCCCCTGGAGCTGTATCCTTGCTTCGTTTTAGCGACTTGAGTTCTGTTGGTTGAATGGTCTGTCAGTGTCATCTTCACTGTTGCAGGCCTCCTGGATCATCTGAGTCTGGACCAGTCGCAGACGCTCAAGGTTCCCTCCGCCTGTCTCTGGAGGTTCTTCGTTGCTGCTCGGTCAGAGAACAGCCAAGTCTCTCGGCTTCCCTTCTGGTTGTAATATTGGTGGTAGTTGCTCCTCCCAGATGCCCTCCGATCTGGGCCCACATCTTGCCAAGGGGTGCCTGTTCAAAAGTCGAGCACCACTTAGCTTTCCAGCTTGCTTTTTAATTCTTCCTCTCTCCCCATCCCACCATTGACTAGCAGGAGAAGTCCGTTTGTTGCCGTGGATTTCTCCCAGTTTCTTGGCCATGTTCACTCCCAGGTTGAGCCTTTCACCCTGGGACAGTAGTACCAGTAACTTGTACTACCTTCTGTGCTCTTACTTTGGATAACCTCTTCTGCCTCCAGGTGAAACGCCCCTGACCAATTCATAGAGGTGTCTCATCCTTTCAGTCACACCCCCAGATTTTTCGCTCCACTTAGCCAGGTGTTTTGAAGAGTCCCCAGTCTGCCCCTTTGAGTGTTGTATCTCCATCCTCGGGGGTGAGGGAGTCGGTTCACCTTCAGCGTTAGGTAAAATGGTCACTGGTCATGGGGTGTATTCAGGAGGCCGAAGGCTGTAGTGCACTGGACGAAGGTTAGATTCCAGCCTCCTCCTCGTGGGTGGGGCTCTCTGGTGTTCAGGAGGCAGATCTCGGGTACTTGAAAGGTGGTGTATAGGTGTAGCTGTCTTCATTTGTGGGGTTTAAGCCGAAGCTTAGGTGAAGGATGATGTATGCTAAAACCTCCCAGTGTGTGGCGTGGTCGGCGGCCGGCCAACAATTGAGTAACCTCCAGTGAGCCCCTTGGTTCTTGTAGATGTTGTGAACAGTTATCCCTGTTCTTGGAGGGTTAATGGACGGCCTGTGTCTCGATGTTTCATTACGGAAATTGCTGGTGACATCGGCGGAGTGGTATGCTTTGACTTGGACCAAGATCATACATCCTCTTGTTGACGCCTGCGTGAAAGCCTTGTATGTCTTGAAACCGCTGAATCTAAAACAGTGGTGTTCTTGTAAATGTTTTGTAGGAGTATGACGTCAACTTAGTCTCAGCTGCTGCTTCTGTAGTAGGTCTTTTGTTTTTATCCCTGAGCATTCCATGTAAGGATGCGTTCAGGGTGCTGACGTTTTCCACCACCACTCGCTCATCGGGACTTCGCGCTCCTCGACGGAGATGCCAAGCTCATCTCCAACTGAACCAAGTCCATGCCTCGTGTTCTGTGGTTTTTGCCTTCAATGTGGTTCGGTTCAGGAGCTGAAACGTCCAGTTTCTTTCTCGGGAGCTGTCGGTATCTTGGGAGCTGTCGGTATCTGCCCTATGGCCTCTTCGGTGAGTACCCTCGGCTGTTGATCACACCGGCCCTCCACAGTGTCTGGAGCTGTACGACTTCCGAGGACGCCCCAAAGAGTAATTGGAGCTGTGTGTTGGATCTTGTGGCCCAGTAGAACCACTAGGCCCTCCGCGAAGGTCAGTACATGCTAGGTCTGATAAGGCATTCCTTCTGGTGCTTGGTGTGCTTTTTGTCTTGCTCGTGGTTGCCGTTGTCTGCTGCTTGGTGGCTGAGGTGTGGCTGTAGTGAGGCCAGGAAACCAGGCTGCACCTTTGGGTTGACTGGCTGAGGAGGTTGTCTCTGCTGTTGCCTTTTAGCTCTACACGAAGGTACTTGGTGGGGCTGGTGTAGGCGGTGGGAAACGGTCTTAGTTGTTGCTGAAGTCGGTTTGTCGACCCTTGTCTTCCTGAGCATCCAGGTGATTCCAGGTGTGTTTGGCCCCCGCAGTTGGCACACACTTGGGGGCAATTTTTTCCAGACCTCAGCCAGAGAGAAGAGGTGCTGTGCTTCAGGCAGCAGACTGGTGCAGATTCGTATCGCACCTTGCCTGATGAACCCAGACATCTGACCCAATCAACAGGGGCTCTGGGACGACTTACTGGGTAGATCCCAGGTTTTGAGGTCTATGGTGCTGGGGTGAGCCGCAGGTGTTATGAGCACTTGTTTCTGTGGTGGCTATCGTCGGACAGGAGAGCATCTCGGCTTTTAGGATTCGGTGGTTCTCCAGGGGTTCGAGAGGTAGTTCCTTTGAACTGGAGACTACCGACCATCACGGGGGGGCTTCTAGTCAAGTAATGGTGGTGGGTATGGTGTCGAGGGTGGTGCGGAGTTCTTAATTTTGGGGTGAACGATCATCTCCCCTTTAGGTTGGGCCGCACTGAGAACTTGGCCAGAGGATTTAGCTTTTCCATCTCTGTGACGGCATATATGTTGTTTTTTATGGCCCATTTCGTGATCCGAATTTTGCAGGCCGTTGAGGTGAGCTGTGGTGGTGATGGGTGCTTTTAATGCTTGACGGCATTAGTTTTCAGAAAAAGCACAAGCTTCATGCTTTCATCCAGTTGTCCAGAAGGTATGGTGGTGGTGTGAGGTGGTGGTGGTGAGTTGTTGGAGGCTGGCAGTGTTCCTAGTTTTCAGGCTTCACAAGGCTCGTAACTGGTCTGCTTTCAGCGCCTTCCCGTGGTTCGCAGTCAAGGTTCAGTGGGATCGCGGCTAGAGGGCGTACGCCCATAACCGGTTGTTGTTGAAACCCACCTATTCCGCATGAGTAAATAGCAAAGGAATTAAAACACTTCACCAGCGGTGGTCGTAGAGTGGTTCCTGAGCTTTCTTCACGGAGCCCGATGGTAGTCATCTGTAGTGACTGCTCACTTATAGACGGAGCTTGGCAGCCTATTTGGGAAGGATAAGGATTACTGAACCTCTTTCCAGGACCCGCACGATCACGGTTTTCCTGAAAGACTTGGCTGGGAGGGTTTTTGCCCGACCCCTTTCGTGCCCACAACCTCCGAGGGAGGTGAACAGCTAGGGGGACCGCAGGACAATACACTTTTGAGGGTGCAGGTCCCTATTGACAGAGCGAAAAGGAAAAATAGTAGTAGAAGGAAAGAGCTCAAACCACGCCGGGAATATCGCGCTATAACTGTTTCCAGCTGAGTGTGGGAACACCACACCACCAGTGGGCGCGCTAATGCTCGATAAACCAAGAACGCCAGAGTTGTTGTGGGCGACACGGCTTAAGATACAACAATGGCACAAGGAGAGGCGGTTTCAAAGTTCCGGCCACCCTCATTGGCCACGAAGTGCCGCATGCGCCATCCGAAGCTACGCCTACCTCAAGAGGAGGACGGCCTTGATGAACGATACTACCGCTGCGTCCACAGCACGCCACCTACTCCCACCAAAACCAGGGCCCTAGTTCTCCAGAAGTTTTTCGAAGCACGGGATCGTGGGGTCACATGTAGAACGCCTAAAAGCTCCATGGAGACATCAAGATCACCCGCAATCGCTAAAGAGTTGGTTAGACACTGAGTAAATCGTTGAAAATATATCCAATAACATGATCCTCTCTAATTCTGGACTTGTGGTATGAGTATAGGTTGTGTGTGAACGTGTTGGAACCACTTCCTAATAATTGTCAGTCAGTCAGTCAACATCCACCTAACCTCCAGGTACCTCACCTAACTTCCTGTAGCGTCACCGAACCTCACGAAATGTAACCCAATGTAGTTTATAATCTATCCTAACATGACATAACATAACCACGCACTATATTACTTCGGTAAGAGTAATGAGTTTTAATACACAAAGTTGCAGTTATCATTCATTCATACATACATACATACATACATACATACATACATACATACATACATACATACATACATACATAACATGCTAGTGGCAGGGGGGGATTGAAGTGAATTTTAGGAGGATAGAATAGGTGCAGTGGCTAAACAGCGCTTGCGTGAGGGACTTTAAGCAGCAACTCGCCTGGATGCGGCAGGATAGAGTCAGGTCAAGCGTCCGGTGCATGTTGGGTTCCGCCATGGTTTCTCAGTGTTTGGTCGGCTTGATTGTGTGTGTTGTTTTCTTGTTTGGAGGAAATGTCTTGGTATTCTTCTTCTTAGCTTGAAGTTGATTTTCTTCTAACTCTTCTCCTCTTGTTGTTCGTCTTCCTCGTGTCTGCTATCATTCTGTAAAGACTCTCTATATGTATGTAGGTATGAGTGAGTAACAGTTGCCGGTTACAGTGATACTTCATATTCGCTGGTGTTGTACTGTATGGCTTCGGTATTTCTTAATATACAAACGGCACCGTTAGGGGATTGAGGTATTTAAAAACCAGCCTGCATTACTTATATATAGAAATAAATAATGTGGCTTGGACAATAATGACGACTACTCTCTCCTACCTTCCCCAAACAAGGGCTTTTCGAAAGTATACATTGGACACAAATGACTTAGTACATCATAAATTGGTGGTTTAACAAAAGCCCTCATTAGAGAAAGGTGAAGGAGCACACAGTGAACATACAGATTAATGTTTGCATGCGTAGATCATGTAAGGTGAGATGTTGAACACCAGACACGTAGTGTAGTAACTCCCTCACAGATGGCGTTATGAGGGGCCTGATGATGTAGCAGTTACCTCACAGATGGTGTTATGAGGAAATTCACATGATGATGCTGTAGCAAAACATTCACTACGTGTTGTCGTAGCATCTTGGGGACACCACGTGGTCGACATGACTCACTCATTCAAGTGGGTGAGGTGTGGTCCCAGGCCTCTCTATCGTGGAGTCTCAGGGGAAGTATAACTGGGTACCTGGGACCTCACTGTGTGAAGGTGGTTAGCTAGCTTGGGTAAGACTCAACTGCCGAGTTGTTTTTCACTGAGTTAAGCACTGTTCACCACTATTCATCACTGGTTCCATTCCTTGGCCAAATGAGATAGTACCTTATGGCAAGAACTTGTTGATAGTCCGCTGGGGAGGAGGGTTCAGGGGAGTGAGTTGGTATGGGCCAACATATAAATAATAATAATAATAATAATAATAATTAACGGTTTATTGAAAGAGCTTGGCAGCCAGAAGACTGAAAATATACAGTTACATATTTGGGGAATGGGTTACGAATTACAAATAATATACAAGTAACATGAGTGACACAAATAAGACATATAATAACTAGCTGGGGAAAAGCTCAAACTACAGTTCATTTCAACATAGTGACAGTGCAAGGAGTAGTGTTTACTGGGAGTGAGTACACTGATTTATTACAATGAACTTTGGTAATTAGACCAAGTCTCCTTATGACAGCCCAGCACTGGCTGGGCTGAGATGGCTGTGGCCTGACACCCGGACTAGGATCCAGTAGGAGCAAAGTGCATGGGAAGCTACCAAATTGATGAGGTCAGTGATATTCAGAGAGTCCAAAGGGTCATGCTGAGCTCTTGATATGAGCAGAGAAGGGTAGAGAACAACTTCAAGCCATTGCACTTTCTGAAGGGCTTAGGTGAAACAGTGGAGGGCATAGTGAGCTTAAGGGAACAAGCTAAACACTGAGGAGCCGTCAGACCACAGTGACTGAGTCGGAGCAGGAGGGAGAGAGACGGAAACCGGAGGATCAACCTCACTGACGTGTGGGTTTCAATTTAGTCTGTTATCTATATGTATGTGTGTGTGTGTGTGTGTGTGTGTGTGTGTGTGTGTGTGTGTATACACTGTACTTTTAAGATCCTCCAATTAAACCCAACCTATTATAGCTAGTATAAAATATTCTATAATTATTATTAATATTATTATAAACAAAATTACATATTAATATACATACATATATAATATTATTATTCAACAGTAGTAGTAGTAGTATTATTATTATTATTATTGTTATTATACATGCCAATATAATTGTTGCCCCGATTTCAGAGATGGAGCATATGG